>NC_084556.2:33555000-33640000 GCF_033978685.3 Nerophis lumbriciformis
TCAAGTAGAACATTTAAAAAAATGTTCCGTATGACATTCTGACAATAAGATTGCATTTATTTCCAAATATTGAGGCCTTTTTAAATTAATTTAAATTATACATACAAGCAGTAATCAGCGATTAATAATTACTGGTCCAAGTTTTCCGTACTGTTTAAACAAGGACACTGGTAATAATCTTTCCAGAGGTATGTGGGTTGATTGATTGATTGATTGATTGATTGAAACTAAATGGTAACACCCGAATAAGTTCTTCAACTTGTTTAAGTCGGGGTCCACGTAAAACAATTCATGGTACAAATATATACTATCATCATAATACAGTTATCACACAAGTTAATCATCAGAGTATATACAATGAAATATTTACATTATTTACAATCCGGGGGATGGGATGTGGGGGAGGGGAGGGGTTTCGGACGGGGGCTTAGGTTTGGTTGATATCAGCATTTCAGTCATCAACAATTGCATCATCAGAGAAAAGGACATTGAAACAGTGTAGGTCTGACTTGGTAGGATATGAACAGCGAGCAGTGAACATAGTGAGTTCAGAAAGCATAAGAACAAGTATATACATTAGAAATACATTTGATTATTTACAATCCGGGGAGGTGGGATGTGGACGGGGGAGGGTGTTAGTCAAGGGTTGAAGTTGCCTGAAGGTGTTGTTTTA
The DNA here is from genome assembly GCF_033978685.3 of Nerophis lumbriciformis. Classification (NCBI taxonomy): domain Eukaryota; kingdom Metazoa; phylum Chordata; class Actinopteri; order Syngnathiformes; family Syngnathidae; genus Nerophis; species Nerophis lumbriciformis. The sequence continues at coordinate 33,555,674 of NC_084556.2, forward strand.
GTGCGGTTTTGAAGGAGGATAGAGATGCACTTTCTTTTACACCTGTTGGGAGTGCATTCCATAATGAGTGAATGAGTTAAGACCTTTGTTAGATCGGAATCTGGGTTTAACGTTGTTTGTGGAGATCCCCCTGGTGTTGTGGTTATGGCGGTCATTTACGTTAAGGAAGTAGTTTGACATGTACTTCGGTATCAGGGAGGTGTAGCGGATTTTATAGACTAGGCTCAGTGCAAGTTGTTTTACTCTGTCCTCCACCCTGAGCCAGCCCACTTTGGAGAAGTGGGTAGGAGTGAGGTGTGATCTGGGGTGAAGGTCTAAAAGTAACCTGACTAGCTTGTTCTGGGATGTTTAGAGTCTAGATTTGAGGGTTTTGGAGGTGCTAAGGTACCAGGAGGTGCAAGCGTAATCGAAAAAGGGTTGAACGAGAGTTTCCGCTAGAATCTTCAAGGTGCTTTTGTTGACTAGAGAGGAGAGTCTGTAGAGAAATCTCGTTCGTTGGTTGACCTTTCTGATTACATTGGTTGCCATTTTATCGCAGGAAAGATTAGCCTCTAGAATGGAACCTAGGTAGGTGACCTCATCCTTCCTGGTGATAACAATGTCACCCACTTTTATAGTGAAGTCATTGACTTTCTTAAGGTTGATTTGGGACCCAAATAGGATGGATTCCGTTTTACCTAAGTGTATGGATAGCTTGTTGTCAGCGAGCCAGGTGCAAATACTCCAGAGTTCAGCACTGAGAATTTTTTCCACCTGTGACTTGTCCTTGCCGGATACCAGCAGGGCCGAGTCATCCACAAACAGGAACAATTCACAGTCGAATGCTGATGACATGTCATTAACGTATATTAGGAACAGTAAAGGCCCTAATATACTGCCTTGGGGGACTCCACAGCTTACTAAAGGGGGGGGGACACGGTATCGTTCACCTCTACCACCTAAGTTTTGTTGTCTATGAATAGCAGATGTTTTTACGTTGACAATAAAATAAACCGTGTACAAATAAGTTGAGAAATGAGAAAGTTATGATTTATTTCAAATGTTTTCATTGCATTATGTCATGAGTTGTCATGGCAGTTTTGGACATTGTTTATGTTCCTATGTTTTGTATTGTTTCCTTTCCAGTGCTGTTATTTTCAGTTCCACTTCCTGTGTGTTTTGCCTCCTATTCTCCAATCTGAACGCTGGCTTCCTCACTTGTCACTGATTGGCAATCAGGCCACACCCATTCCTGGTTGCCAATCAGGATGCTTTATTTGCCAGCCCTGTCCTCTGTTTAGTTTGCTTGCATGTGTTCTCATTTAAGTGTTTATGCTGCCTGTGCACTTCTTTGGTGACCTATTATTATGTTTTTTTTGTTAATATAGTTTTACCTGCGCTACGCCTGCCATCTCTGCATCTTGGTGCTCGAGACCAATGCAAAATGTAACAGTATTGCAATGCCATCAATGGGAAAGTGGCCCCCAGCTAAGATGGCCACCACATAGGCATGTCGCTTAGCATGACTGATACAGTGCACATGTAGTTACTTACTCATTGCTTACATGTACCGTATTTTTCGGAGTATAAGTCGCACCGGAGTATAAGTCGCACCTGCCGAAAATGCATAATAAAGAAGGAAAAAAACATACATATGTATAAGTCGCATTTTTGGGGAAATTTTTTTTGATAAAACCCAACACCAAGAATAGACATTTGAAAGGCAATTTAAAATAAATAAAGAATAGTGAACAACAGGCTGAATAAGTGTACGTTATATGAGGCATAAATAACCAACTGAGAACGTGCCTGGTATGTTAACGTAACATATTATGGTAAGAGTCATTCAAAAAACTATAACATATAGAACATGCTATACGTTTACCAAACAATCTGTCACTCCTAATCGCTAAATCCGATGAAATCTTATACGTCTAGTCTCTTACGTGAATGAGCTAAATAATATTATTTGATATTTTACGGTAATGTGTTAATAATTTCACATATAAGTCGCTCCTGAGTATAAGTCGCACCCCCGGCCAAACTATGAAAAAAACTGCGACTTATAGTCCGAAAAATACGGTAGTTGGTAACACTTTAGTATGGTGAACATATTGATAATTAATTAGTGTACACCGCCTTCCTCCCGATTGTAGCTGATAGGCTCCAGCGCCCCCCGCGACCCCGAAGGGGATAAGCGGTAGAAATGGATGGATGGATAGATAGTTGCTTATTAACATGCAAATAAGTAACATATTGGCTCTTAATTAGTCATTATTAAGTAGTTATTAATGCCTTATTAAGTACTTATTAACGCCTTATTCTGCATGGCCTCATTATACAACCAGTAAGCCATTAACTAAGAGTCTCAGTTAGTCTTAACCCTAACCCTAACCCCAACCCTAACCCTAACCTGTTGATAAGCAACTAATTAATGGTGACTATATGTTCCCCATACTAAAGTGTTACCATGTAGTTATATCTATGTTAACACTAGTAAGGTAAAAAAAAAATAACGCAGACTTCTTTTCTGAAAAGAGAGGTAGCAACACGCACATTCTAGCTCACACACCCGCATCCTTCTTATTGGTGACTTGGAAACTCTCTGTACGATATCATGCTTACTCGGTACATTAAATACAATACACAAGCCAAAGATTATGCACTCAGGAAGCGGCGCAGTACACAAAAAATGGTAAATTTGCTCGCAGACTAATCCAGGAAAGCTTAGCGGCAAAATTGTGTCGAGTTTCTGTCCTGAATATGAACAGGAAATATTCGCAAAAAAAGATTGTAATCATATAGAAAATACATTTATAGCACAGTTTATAAATTGCCTCCCCTGACCGCACGTCCTTGGGTGCCAACCTAAAGCCCACCCCACTCCCCTATGATCATGTGAAGTAATGTTGATCAAGATACTAACTCATTTAGCCAAATCCCGCTCAGAAATAACACAAAACAGGCCCCCGAGTTCAGTTCATAAATTGGCAGACACATTTTTTTTGCAGCAAATTCCTAAAAACACAAGAGTGCTCCTGTTGTAGAGTGAAGACTTGAACCATTGTAAACACACTCACTAGGTTTCCATGCAATAAATGAGTCTGATTTCTCAAATAGTTCGGTTTTCTGTATCTTCACACCGACATGTGAAGTCCCAGTGTCTATGCACTCTCTCTAATGCCACTATTGGTCATAAGCCGTGTGCCTCCTGTACACTGGAGGGGCGCTTATTTCCTAAAATGTATTGCTTTTTCGGTTGATCTATAACAATGGTGTCAAAGTCAAGGCCCGGGGGCCAGATTCGGCCTGCGAATGAATTATCTATGGCCCCCGGGATGATATTTGATTAGTATTAGAACTGGCCCGCAGGCCACAGCCGCCTGCTTCGAAGGAAGTTTGTTTTTGTCTGTGAGTCTGTTGAAAAATGTTTTCATTTGAAATTAGTGACAGAGCCATACAAAAATGTTGGATTATTCATTTAATCATTAAATAAAATACAGTACACTGTGTGTGTGCAATCATTTTAGTATGTTTTAATAAACATTGAAGCAGTCTGGCCCTTGGCTTGTAGCAAATTAGTTTTTTTGGCCCTCTGATGTATTTGACTTTTGACATCCCTGATCTTTAATGTCACACCAAAACAAAATATCTTAACTGCTAAAGCCCAGTTCTTGCTGTGCTTGATGTCTGCTGTAATATTGGCACAGATGAAAAAAATGTATCTTAGATTGTGTTACGAACAGACACTATTACCAAGAAGGTCCTGGAGTTGCTGTAATGGAGGGCGCAGGTCAGAAAAAAAGACTGGTGGGAGAGTTGTTTTGAAGGAATTTTTATATGGATAATGGAAAGAAAACTTTGGAATGTATATGTGTACAGCTGTGGTAATGGGTACATTCGCACCCACCTGCACAAATGTACTTCAAAATGTAACAATCAAAATAAATATGACTTTTTTTTGTTTGTTTACTAGGGCTTGCATATATAATATGCATTAGTTTGACCATTTAAAATCCACGATAATAAAAAGGAGATGCTTGGAAATAGCATAAAAATGCCCCAAAAACTTGGAAAAACGTGATTCGTAGCGTTACTTTTTGGTGTAACCATCATGAGCGTTCTGTTCAGGTATATTTATTTTATATTTTGATAAATATTCATATTTATGTATTACTAAATTTAAATATGTATTGATCAATCTTTAAACTGTGTGTATTTGATTTCAGTTTGCTTTTGACATCTTATTTAGAATTGTAGTTGAAACTTTTACAACCTTGTGTTGCTCTCATGATGGCGTAACCAAACTAGATTATTTTGAATATTTATTCCCTTTTTTACATTTAGTATATTTAAATATACTGTGTTTTATGTTTTTTTCTTTTTGGAACATGTACTATACATATAATACAATAAAGTCCCATATAAAATTATTTTTCTAGCAATACTTTAATTTTGCTTTTGAAAGTAACACTCCAATGTCCATTAGTGGAGCTTTACACATATACGTTTATTCAATAAACTCTGTGGATTGATGGAAGGATTTTTTAGTTAAAAGGAAAATACTGTTCGTGCCTGCTTCAGATGGGGGTTACTGACTTGAAACTTGCTATTTGTTATGTACAAACTTGTCAGTTGTTTGGAATACAGAGCTATTGCTAACCAGTTTGAAATGTGTTTGTTTTATTTTATTAATTTAAGGTAAAACCAAAAAAACAATCAACATAACATTTAAAAACAAATAATGAACGAAAAGGAGCAGAAAGAAGTAAAACATACAATGTCTGCCGCCTATTCATACAGTTACATTTGTTGTTCAATTCAGAAGACTAGCTATTTAGATATTCATAGCATACATATTTCATAACATACAAAGTAACTAAACATGGAAACAATAATTTACTCCAAGTCATATCTTTTCATCATCATGATTTAAAAACATTTTTAATACAGTAGTAGACTTAGATTGTTTTATTTCACTGTCAATATAGCCCTGTTGTATAAACTAACACCTTTAATTGAAACACTTCTTTCCTTTATCCCTGTTCTAAATCTCGATTTACTAAACATCTCAGTTCCTTTTAGATTATAATTACTTTCTCTTTTAACAAATCTGTTTTGAATTTGTTTATGTGATTTGTACATGATTTTCAGAATATTGTACTCTACCAAATCAAGACATTTCAATATGTTGAACTGTTTGAGTATTGGGTTTGTGGATTCCCTGTATGCATTTCCAGTAATGATTCTTACTGCTCTTTTCTGCAGAAGTAAGATTGGATATGTTTTACAGGAGTTTAAGTATCTCGGGGTCTTCTTGTTCACGAGTGAGGGAAAGATGGAGAAGGAAATCAGCTGGAGAATCCGAGCAGCTGGGGCAGTATTGCAGTCTCTCTGCCGCACTGTTGTGACGAAACGAGAGCTGAGCCAGAAGGCAAAGCTTTCGGTCTACCGAGCTATCTACATTCCTACTCTCACCTATGGTCATGAAGTGTGGGTCATAACCGAAAGAATAAGATCGCGGATACAAGCGGCCGAAATGAGTTACCTCAGAAGGGTGGCTTTCATCTCCCTTAGACATAGGGTGAGAAGTTCAGTCACCGAGAGAGACTCGGAGTAGAACCGCTGCTCCTTCGCTTGGAAAGGAACCAGCTTAGGTGGTTCGGGCATCTCGTGCGGATGCCTCACGAGCGTCTCCCTAGGGAAGTCCTCGTTGCACGTCCCACTGGGAGGAGACCCCGCGGCAGGCCAAGGACCAGATGGGGGGTTTACATCTCCTCTCTGGCCTGGGAACGCTTCGGGATTCCCCAGGAGGAAGTTGCTAAAGTTGCTCTGGAGAGGGAAGTCTGGGGGTCTCTGCTGGAGCTGTTGTCCCCGCGACCCGATTCCGGATAAGCGGTTGAAGATGATGTTCCAGGTAATCTTATTTTCAGTGAAGGTTTAGGATAGGCAAATATAAGCTTTGACTTCAGCCTATTTCTTTTTCGGTCATGCTTTTTCTTTTCTTTTCTTTTCCTTTTGTGTGTAAATGTGTATGATTGTTATATATGTATAGTCTGTACTCTTAAACTGGTCACACAAAATGGTTAATGGTTGATGGTTGATTATATGACCGAAATAAACTTATTTCATTCATTCATTCAAGATGGATGGATGGATGGATGTTTTACAGGTACTACTCCACACTTCAATACAATATGATAGATATGGAACAATCAGTCAATTATACCAAATATACAATGCTTTTTGATTTAGAAAATCCTTCACTTTATGTAAAATAGCAATAGTTTTAAATACTTTAGCGTTAGTACACAAATGCAGCGTGAAAAAGTTTGTAAATGCTTATTCCTGCTTTATTAGCTTACGTCTCACTCGTCGAGAGACCGAATGAGGCCGTGGTATCGTACATTTCCATGGCTATCTTTTTGAATAAATCTCGGTTTCTTTTTTTCTATCGATGGACTTCAAAATGTTAAATTTTTTTAATTTGTGAAGCAAATAAACAGACTCCTCTTTATTCCAATTGTGGCCTATTGTTTTTATTGGTGCATGGACACATACTGACTGGCAGAACCTTGCATTCTCAATTTTCACTGTAAAGCGCTTTGAGTGTCTGGAAAAGTGCTATATAAATATTATTTACTATTATTATTATTATTATTATTATTATTATTATCATTATTATTATTAATAATAATAATAATACATGCACTTTTCATCATACAAGATCTCAAAGTGCTACAATTTTTTTAAAGTTAAAAACAGGGTGGAGGAGATACAACTTCTATATAAAAAAAATAAAACAAGGTTGAAAATCATGTTAGTAATTAGCAATTGTATGTTTTTCTGAATATAAAAGGTTTTCAGATCTATTTTAAAAATAGTGTAGGCTTTGAATAGCCCTCAGTTGGAATGGGAGGCTGTTCCATAGGCATTGTTGTTGTTAATGATAATAATAATAATAATAATAATATTGTGTTATTATTATTATTATTATTTTAACCTTGCTAGCAAACATAGAACACTGGGGTCAAAACGTGTGATTTAAATAACTAAGGCGTTCCTCAAGTGCCTGTAACACATTTTTTTCGTAATGCGATTTAACTAATGTTTTGTTGTAGCTGATGTATTCGGTCGTCATTTGTTCAACTTCTTTGGATATACTAGTAGGGTTCCTCAAAGTTCTATTTTAGGTCCTCTCTTTTTCATCATTAAGGTTCTTGACACATCAGAGCTCTTCTGTATCTGATAAAATAAATGGACCAAAATCAAACGTCTACTGTAAAAGGATGCTGGTTCTCCAGAATATACAAAATAAGACTAATAGTGAATTGGAGAAGTCTCGTCCTTAGCTTTCTGGAAACAATTTAGTTGATTATCACTGCATTAAGGAGACTACATCAATGTATTTTTATTCATTTAAAAGGTAGAAAGGGACTAAATAATTGTCATTTTCTTTGTATTATATGGTCATACATTTACATATTTGATCTTATTTCATTTCTATTATGGCCATGTTTAATTTTTGCATGTAATTTTTTATTAGCCATTACTTTACATGGTCCAGTAACATTGTATGTATATATATATATATATACTTTGTAACCAATCATTTCAAGACAACACTCAAAGTAATTCAGGATGTGTTTGCTGTCAAGAAAACACATTTGTCATCCACTCTGCTACCATCTGCCTGGAAGTTCTCTCTGCCTTATCAGCGAGAGAAGGTTCACGGGGGCCGAGCGAAGCAGTGATTTGGCATGTTAGAGAGTGTGTTGGGGCTAATCAGACAGAGGGGCCACTATAATGGACGGAATTTGGGCAGAATCACAGCTAGACCTGCTGCAGTAGGGAGCGCGTAATGCAGCTAATTTCTCAACTGTATTAGCAACTGCACAGGCGGAAATGGGGTCAACAAAAGGTGCAGGCAGCATCAAATGAACAGCTGTTGCTTTTTCCAGAAGTGAGCAGCCAACGTGGAGAAAACCCAAGCCTTGGACCGCCACCTGCATTTTGTGTAAATGCACAAGAATGTATGTACAAATTAGGGGCAGGACCTGTGCTTATTACTTTCATTTTGCATCTCTGAAGCCTGTCTATCAGAGTCGGCAACACTCAAAGAGGTTGTTTGATGAAATGCACATAGGGTTACTCATAGATTCCCTTCTTGACTGATTTTGTTGTGTGTTTGCTGCAATAGAGAAACAATTGGCTATTATAAAGATGCCTCTTGTGGGGAAATAAGGTGCCAGTGTGTACAGTGGAAAAAACAAGGGAAGCTGCGTGAAGTATGGGGTGGTTGGAGTTAAGGAGATGTGTATGTAATAATGCAAATACTGTATCAAGGCTAAATCGTTGGGCTCTCTTGTTGTCCCAATTTTCTGTGAAATTAGTCACAAATAGGAGATGCATGATCCTATATATTGCTATCCGATGTGGGCACCATCATGAAGTGCCATCTGTCTTGTGAGTTTAGGAATGTGGACTTCAGCTCTCAGTTACACTTGTGATGAAGACATATTCAAATGAACTGTATACTGCAAAAGTAACCCTCTTTTTATAATAACAGCTATATGATGCAAAAAATGGTATCCACACAGAACTATGATTATGCTTAACCTAAATTTAATTCTTATGGTAAAGGTTGATCGGTTATTATTAGAAACCTCAAAGAAATTGAGCCAATATAAGGATACTTGTGCATTTTTGCCAGTATAAATAGGGATGTGCTGATCAGTGTTTCATGTTGCCAATTCCGATACCAATCATCCATGAGTGAGATCGGCCGATACCAATACAAATCACATGTATTAACTGTCATTTTTTAAATGTATTTATGCTGAGTGCAATTGACAGTTTAACAATATCAGCATCATTTTTTAACGAGTTCTTGCTTCTCTTCTTCTGTGTGTAATATGTTCAGCCTGGTCTGATACTTAAGATAAAGAAATGCAGTTTGATTGCCGTAGTGCATGGGTGTCAAACTCTGGCCCGCGGGCCAAAATTGGCCAGCCGTGTAATTTCACTTGGCCCTTGAGGCGATATCAAATTAACACTAGAGCTGGCCCGCCGATTATATACAGCGGCGGTGCCGCGGTAACACCGCATCACCCCTAATTCTCATACTTGCCAACCCTCCCGGGAGACTCCCAAATTTCAGTGCCCCTTCCAAAAATCGTCACGTCCGCTTTACATCCAGTCCAACGAGTGCTGGCCCAGTCACACAATATGTGCGGCTTCTGCACGCACACACACACAAGTGAATGCACTGCATACTTGATCAACAGCGATACAGGTTACACTGAGGGTGGCCGTATAAACAACTTTAACACTGTTAGAAATATAAGACCAAACTGTGAACCCACACCAAACAAGAATGACAAACACATTTCGGGAGAACATCCGCACAGAAACACAACATAAACACAACAGAACAAATACCCAGAACCCTTTGCAGCACTAACTCTTCCGGAACGCTACAAGGTGTGTGGGGGGGGGGGGGGGGGTATTTTGTAACAATAGGAATTGTTATTCGTGTTTATGTTGCACACGGACCTATTTGAGTGACGAACTGGAAGCCACCGATGTGCATGTGTCTGTGTGTGTGTGTGTGTGTGTGTGTGTGTGTGTGTGTGTCTGTGTGTGTGTGTGTTTGTGTGTGTTTGTGTGTGTGTGTTCTTGAGGCATCAACAAGGAAAAGTACCTTCCATATGAGGACCGGGGAACAAGTTAGGACCGAAATCATGGTACCAATACAGAAAACCATTGCATTTAACAGAGAATGTCTCATTTGCACCCCTGGTGGTGAAATCTATCAAAAATAGGGTGGTCCCAAAAAGAAGGGATTGTTCAAATTGACTCTGTTGCAAGTCTTGTGTATTCTTTGTAACGTCTTTGTGTCCGGGAGTCCAGGCTTAGATTGAATATATTATTACTCATCCGCCGCCCACCAATGTTTACCTGTTGGCTGACCCGTCAGCGGTCCTGTTCTGTCTCTCTGTAATGTTTGTCTGCTCTTGAGTGGGACTGTGCTGAAAACTGTGTGTCGGTTTTAAAAGTGCTCCCCCTCTGGCCAACATATGAAACAACAAGTGTGTGTAAAAAATTTAAAGTGCTCCCCCTCTGGCCAACATACGTAATAACAAGTGTGTGTAAGAAATTGAAATGCGCCCTCTTTGGCCAAAATTAATAAGAAAAAATAAAATAAATATGTATATAGAGACATACTGTAATAACTTGAAGTAAATAATGAAGATTAAAAACCAATTACAAACAAAAAAATTAAAAAATCACTAAATAGCTTACCTTTTTTATATTTGCACAGTATGTATATAATATTAATGTTGTAAATACAAATCTTTATATGTCTAGAAAGGGTGGTCCTAAAGAGGGAGGCATTTTTGACAACAAATACAAGGCAACAAATACAAGAATGTGTGTGTGTGTGTGTGTGTGTGTGTGTGTGTGTGTGTGTGTGTGTGTGTGTGTGTGTGTGTGTGTGTGTGTGTGTATTAAAAATAAAAAGACCCAGTGATTATTTAAACAGTTATCTTTTTTGAGTGGATTAACAATGGCCTGTGGATTACTGGATAGTAATAACAACATAATGACGTGCAGTATTTACAAACCAAAATTAAATTTTAATTGATTTCTGAAATTAAGTGTGAAAAGTGGGTCTTAAAACAAGTACAGTCCTATATTTTCCTAAATTTCAACGGACATTTAAAAAAACAAAAATGTATTGTGTATTTTGAGTTGGATATCTAATACTTATCTTTCCACAACGGGAACTGAAGAAAATAAGCGCAGAAAAGAAAACCTCCAATTTTAAGAGTAAGAACCCAGCATGACGGCAAGGCAAAAACAGAATGAATGAAATGCATTTGCCATCTGAGGTGGAGATGCATTAAACCTTTCCCATTAGGAGAAGTAATGGATTAAAGGCTGCTGTGGCTCTGCAGTTTGCCAGTCAATGTTCTTTCGCTCTCCTCCAATGCAAGTGCCCCTTCCTCCTCATTTCCCTTCCTGCTGAAAGACGTTGATTTGCCATCAATTGCCATCTTGGCTGGTGCCATTAATGCACGCCCACAAAAGGATGACACATCGCATTATCACCTCACTCCCTTTCAAATTAGAGATGAGCTATGCCTCAGCGCAGCTTGTGACTGGCTAACACTATCAGCCATTTGTAAGGATTGTTCCCTAATACACGGTATCTAAAGATTTCATCAGGCATTTCATGATGGAAATAAACCCCTGCCCACAGGGAAATTGGACTGATTAATACAAATATGTGTTGCAGAGGAATCAATATGTCCGGCACACACTAGAATGTGGATGAGCTGCCTGTCATGAAGTAGAGAGAATTACTGATAAAAATCCTCCATACTGCAACACAGTGGCTCATTGGTTAGTACTGCGGCCTCACAGCAAGCGGACCTCATTGAACGTTGTTTGTACTGTAGTGTCCCGGGCCTAAGAGTGGCTATGTTGCAAGCTACCCTTCCCCCCTGCAGTCTAAAACATGTAGACTATTAGGCAAAACCAACTTTTCTTACCTATTAATCCCTGTTTTTCTGTATTTGGGATATGCATAAGTCATAAAAATTTTAAGTCAAACCATGAGGGCATGGCAAATATATTTATAAAACAATTTTGCTTTGCTTCATACTTGCACCAAATTGTTGGCAATTGTCCCATTTGTGACTTCAGCGGATATCTCCATATATGGTAAAGTTTTACCTGAATAGATTTGCGCAAGTCTGCCAATATAGTCAGTACGTTCCTTCTTTTTCTCTATACTCTTGTTGTGGGGCAGACTGGCTCGTACATGCACATGCATCCTCTGCTGTTGCAATTTGTAATAAAATAATAATTACAGTTCTAACTTAAATCTTTAAGTAGACTCGATATGGAGGTCCTTGAAGTGTATTTCTGGTCTTGTCGTCCCCGGGCCAAGAGACGACGCGGCTGAGTAGCTGGATCAAAAGAGACGTCGGAGACGCTTTGCTGAACCAAAAGTTGCTTTATTACAAGCGAGCGTCATGTAAACAGGTCTGCAGTACCCGGAAGAATCTAAGTCAAAATTAGAGGATTCCGAACTCGAGAAGCCAAACCATCAGTTTATGTATTCCTTCTTTCTCTGTCTGGGTGTGCGCTAAGTCCGAACAGCCCCACCTGACCATTCAAGGAGATGTTCGTGTGTAGTGGCTGGAAAACAACAGATGTATAGCATAACTTGTAGACTTGAAGTTTAAGGTAAACATGGAATCCCTCCACCAGAATAGAGCTATAACTCTGGCATTCTGAAGCCTGATTGTATTGCTTATTCTTGGGAGAGAACAAGTTCCAGTCCACTGGGAATGTTTATCGAAGGCTCTTTCTCAACCATTGTTCACTCCGACCTGATGGTTTGCATCCTCCAAGTTGGATATAAACATTCACTCTATGTTGAACATAATATGAGTCAATTAATTCACTTCAGAATAAAATATAACATGGCTGATGGGGAGAATGTGCAATTGAAGTGAAGACTCGTAAATAAGATCGCCAACAATCACCATCCTGAAAACAGCTTGAAAACAGTCTATAAAACGTAATCCATTCAAACATTTGGAGCAAAGAACCACCATTACATATCATGTATATCACAAGGAAGTGTTTTAAATGTGGGAAAACAATCATAATATGACCCCTTTAATTCAGAAATTATCTAAGATGAAAAGCTGCCTGTGTCTAACCATACAATGTCAGTCTTGTAAATTGGTGATCACTCCAGGGTGCACCCAGCCTCTTTCCCTAATCTCCCCCAAGCCCTGTGACTCTGAATAGGATAAGCGGTAGAAAATTAATAGGTGGACACACACACACACACACACACACGCACACACACACACACACACACACACACACACACACACACACACACACACACACACACACACACACACACACACACACACACACGCTCTTCATGCAGGGATTTTCTTTTTGGGAAACAAGATTTAAGAGTTAAAGAGCTGCAAAAAGTTACCCGTTTGAGCCTGTCCGCCAACAAGGTTCTTCAAACGATTCAAGTAGGGTATACATTAGGCATACTTGCCAACCTTGAGACCTCCGATTTCGGGGGGTGGGGGGCGTGGTCTGGGGTGGGGCTGGGGGCGTGGTTGGGGGCGTGGTTAAGATATATATATATAAAAAATACTTGACTTTCAGTGAATTCTAGATATATATATATATATTTTATTACACATATATATATATATATATATATATATATATATATATATATATATATATATATATATATATATATATATATATATATATATATATATGTATATATATATATAAATATATATATAAATAAAAGAAATACTTGAATTTCAGTGTTCATTTATTTACACATATACACACACATAACACTCATCTACTCATTGTTGAGTTAAGGGTTGAATTGTCCATCCTTGTTCTATTCTCTGTCACTATTTCAGAACACACACATTATACAAATATACATTATAAAATCAATAAGAAAACGGGAGCTCTAATTTGGGAGTCTGAATTAGGATCAGAAGTTCCTATATAAACATTGCGCACTCACGTCGCCTTTTTGTATTGATTACTGCAGCTGTGCACTGGATTCATTCACAAATACAAACTACAACTCACAAACACTATAGAGTTAGGCTCCACCATCAGAATGTGTACTTAAACTAATAAAGATCACATGGATATTATTATTCAGTGAGTTGATTCACCAAAACTAACCTGTTATACAGGAGGAAAAAGCACACAGGACGTTTCAATTGTTCACAGACTGGTCGCGCTCATCAGAATGACAAGACACTTCCGGTCTGCAGGTGATAGCATTCAATTGGGACGAAACGCCCTACTGCCCCCTACTGACCAATGTGAATACTGATAAATGTGTAATGACAGCTCCAAAAACAAATTCAAACCACAAAATAAAATAAATAAATCAACACAAAAATGTGACACATTATGGGTGGGTCACATATGCATGTACAGTAGATGGCAGTATTGTCCTGTTTAAAAGTGTCACAACATTGCTGTTTACGGCAGAGAACTGCTTTACTGTAGATGAAGACTTGACTGCTGTTGTTGTGTGTTGTTGCCGTGCTGAGAGGACGTTAATGAAACTGCCTAACAATAAACCCACATAAGAAACCAAGAACTCGCCCTCCATCATTAGCTGTTTATATTATGGGAAAGCGGACGTGTGAACAAGCTGTCAACACGTCACTCAGGTCCGCATGGAGCTGGAGGGGGCGTGGCCTCCATCTCCGCCTGAATTTCGGGAGATTTTTGGGAGAAAATTTGTCCCGGAAGGTTTTCGGGAGAGGCGCTGAATTTCGGGAGTCTCCCGGAAAATCCGGGAGGGTTGGCAAGTATGACATTAGGTGTGTTCCAATCAGGCATTTATGCTGCCCTTTAGGATATCCATGGGTGAGATTGTCTAATACCAATACCGATCTCATGTATTAACTGTACATTATCATATTATATTGACGGTATTATATATTATATTAAAGGCGAGTGCTATTGCCAGTGTAAAAATATCAGCACAATATTGTAATTAGTTCCTTATTTTATTTCATTCCATACAGTTGTTAGAGCAAATCCAAGTCAGTAAGTACACAATAACTAAACAAAATAAAAAACTACCATCTATTTACTCATTAAAATTATTTTTGTCCTCAAAGTCCTCTTGTGTCCAAAGACGTATTCTGTGAATTTGTAAACATTAATAAAAACTATAGGGTTGTCGAGAATAGCAAGTTAACTCATATGACTAATCACAAAAAATATTGCAATAATCACCTGAATGTTTACTCTTGTTAAATGGTCAGCGATCAGGTCAATCAGGTCAGTGCAAAGACTGGTGTGCTCAGTGGCAAATTTCTCTCCAAAAGAAACACTGACAGGATTTTTGATTAAACTGTTGCCAAGTTACCAAGTTTTAAGATAAAAAAAATGACGTGCTTTCAAGTACAACCTAAAACAATTTTCCTGGATGACATTCTGTCAATAAAGTGGCATTTGTGTCCAAATATCGTGGATTTTTCAAGTTAATTTGAATAATGTAAACCTGTGATTACTCATGGTTAATCCAAATTCAACAGCGTGAATAATCTGATTAACAAAATTAATCATTTGACACCACTAATAAAAACAATAAAAAGATGATTTCGAGAAAAAAAATATTGATGATCTAATCATTTTAGTATCAATAGTATACTGATACTTCCTTTGGTGTTGAAAGGTAGCCAAGTTTGAGAAAATGGCCAGAATGTCATAATGCGTTTTTTTTTTGTTTTTTTAATGCCTTTTTTGTACTGTCCAGCCACTCAGGCAAATTATATTGTTGATGTAGATGCCAATATTTGCTGTACAGATTACAAAAGAGAAGTGTGGGCTACTTCTCTTGTTGCCTTGTTTGTATTTGATTACTTTATATTAAAGTTTGGCGTAGTTGGACCAGAGCAGGAGGGGATAGAAAGAAGGGGAAAAAAGGAAGACAGGGGGATATTCCGGGGGCAAGAGGGGGATTATACAACAACAAACACAACAATAACAACCACAACAACAACAACAACAACACAACAGCATCAGCAAATACGATATGTACAAATATGATACGAAAAATTATAGCAAAGAAGCATTTAGTGAAGTAAATATTAATAACACAGAAATGACAATGAACATTATTGCACTACAAATGGAGCAATACAAATACCAATAGAAATAGATAATGAATAATAATAATTACCTCTATTATCAACAATACAATTGTTTAAAATGCAACAACACCTATATATAATGATAACTTGAATTAAAAAAGAAAACAGATAAATGGAGGGGAAGACAGAGAAGGGAACAGTATTAACCTTGTAGATTGTTATAGTAACAATAGGTTAAGCTTTGTCAGTGTGTCGTGTTTTACCCAGTTTCCCGTAGGGTAACAACGGTAATTTATGTTTGATGAGACGTGATTATATGCATGCTTGAATATGTATAGTATGTGTATGTATGTTTGTACAGTGAATGTGCATGTGGATGTATGTACCGTGAGTGTGTATGTATGTACTGTATTTGTGTATGTATGTGGGAGCGTAGGTACCTATGCATATGGGTAAAAACCAATGTGTGCGCGTATGTATGTATTAATTAATTAATATACGGATATGTGTGTATGTGCCGGCCAGCGACAGGAACCCCAGAGCCAGGCCTACCATGCCACTCGGCAGGGCTAGCAGCAGGCCATAGACAGACATGCCCAGCAGAGGACAAGGAACAGGTAAAGCAGGGGACAGCCAGCCTCCAAGCCAGCGAGAGACCACACTTCAGGCCTGCTTGGCCGTAAAAACTTTGATAAGATACTGATTAAAATAAATGATAAATCAATTGAGCGAGTTGAGAACACTAAATTCATTGGAGTATACATAGATGGATTTATAAATTTCAAAAGCCAAATAGAATATATAATTAATAAATTATCTAAATATGAAAATGTAGGCACTTTCTTCCTCTTAATACTCTAATTCTCTATCGGACTCTATTTGAACCACATATAAACTATTGCAATGCATGTCCTTTTCGGACATGATGTAAAGAGAAATGATATGAAATTGTGTGATGTATTATGCTGTAAGTGTGTTCATGTTCGAAATAAAGTAAAAGAAAGAAAGAAAGAAAGAAAGAAAGAAAGAAAGAAAGAAAGAAGGATGGTTTAACACGTATCCTAGTTATCTTAAAAAACTGGAGATTATTCAGAAGAAAGTCATACATGTTATATCATGGGCAAACTTTAATGCTCCTTCAGATTCTCTTTTTTATGGGTACAATCTTCTGAAGTTTACGGAGTGCAACAGATTCCATAGTGCTTGTATTATGTATAACGTAGTACACAAATTAAATTATAGACTCTGCCAGCTCATTCCAGTGACCACTACTTCTCTTAGACATAACACCAGAAGTAAACCTTTATTAAGAGGGAAAAATCGTCCTCTAAAGTGTACAAGCTTTAGTATAGTCTGTAGAGGCCCGATGATCTGGAATTAGATTGATAGCCTTATAAAAGAATAACATTCTTTAAACATTTTAAAAAAGTGTTTTAAAATGTGTTGCTATGTTATGCTTAGTACATTTAGCACACCCCCTCATGGCTGAGGATTTCACATTAGTCGCATAATTTTGGTCTTGACCTCTGTATGTATGATAAGATTATCGCAAATCTTAAAGATGAAACTTTTTAATTACATTTGAATCTTAGGATATGGAGACTGATTTGGCGGATTTAAAGATTACTTCTTTATAAATGTCAAACCTGTTGCTAGGTTGATATGAAATTGTTAATGGGTCTTGAGTGTGTAGATTTTGATATGAATTGTATTGTACTCTATTTTGTATATTATATGATGATGTATATATTAACATTGCGTCCCTATCCATAAGCCGTACGCTTCGAGGGATTACCTTTTTGCAGAACGGACTGTGGTATTAACAAAATGATCAATAATGTAATATAAAATGATGTCCGTAAATAAATAAGTAAATAAAATATAAGTAAAATATTGTTGTGTACAAGCTTGCCAGTTGTGTTGTGTTGTTATTGCTAATCAGTTTGGAATGCACAAATGCAGCGTGAAGAGGTTAGTGTGCGCTTTCTTCTTTCCCTTGTAATATCCATTACCTGATTCATTCTCTTCCATCTCATTCGTATTTCGTATGGGAGTTTGTGTTATCTTTTTTTCTCCCATCGATGCACTTCAAAATGTTACCTTCTTTTAATTTGTGAAGCAAGTAAACAGTCTCCTTTTCAGTCCAGCTGTTGCCTACGTTTTTGGTGAATGGTATCTGCTTCGGCTTATATGCCGCTTGTTGAGCCTGTCGCGAATGCGTGATACGTAGGGTCAACTCCGGCAGCATGAACCCACACGAGAGACCTTGTTTTTCAACCGCATAATCTAGGTGTGTTAGTCTGGATTCTTAAAAGCCAAACATGATCAGATCAAGGCAGTGCTTCTCAAATATTTTCTGTTACGCACCCTCTTGGGAAAAGAATATGCTTCTCCTCACTCTCCACCATGACTATAAATAGTACAATTTGTATATAAAATTGTTATACTATACTTCTGCATAACATTGTAAACTTATTAACATTAAAGGAAACAACACCTTCATTGTCTCCTACTGTGGGTACAGTGAAGCCAAGTGCTTAGACTTAGACTTAGACTTCCTTTTTATTGTCATTCAAATTTGAACTTTACAGCACAGATAAGAACGAAATTTCGTTACATAAGCTCATGGTAGTGCAGGATAAAAAAGCAATAAGGTGCATATATAAATAAATAAATATATATAAATAATATATATAATATATATATATAAAATAAATAAATATATATAAATATATATAAATAAATAAATAGATTACTGTACAGATACATATATTGCACTTTTTCACTTGCGTCCACGTTTATGGATGTATGTTATATTGTCTTTTTTATTCCAGCGAGTTAATCCATTTTGGGGGGAGTTGATGTATGTGTATGCGTTCAAGAGTCTTACGGCCTGAGGGGAGAAGCTGTTACAGAACCTGGAGGTTCTGCTTCGGAGGTTGCGGAACCTCTTTCTAGAGTCCAGCAGTGAAAACAGTCCTTGGTGGGGGTGGGAGGAGTCTTTGCAGATTTTCTGAGCCCTGGTCAGGCAGTGGCTTTTTGTGATCTCCTGGATAGGAGGAAGAGGAGTCCTGATGATCTTTTCCGCCGTCCTCACCACTCTCTGGAGAGACTTCCAGTCTGAGGCATTGCAGGCTCCAGTCCAGACAGAGATGCTGTTGGTCAGCTGGCTCTCTATAGTGCCTCTGTAGAATGTGGTGAGAGTGAGGGGAGGGAGCTGTGTTCTTTTCATCCAACGCAAAAAGTGCATGCGCTGCTGAGCTCTTTTTACAAGAGCTCCGGTGTGTAGGGACCAGGTTATATTGTCAGTTATCTGCACCCCCAGGAACTTGGTGCTGCTTACGATCTCCACTGCTGTGCCGTTGATGTAGAGTGGAGCGTGGCTGGACTGGTGCTTCCTGAAGTCAACGATGATCTCCTTGGTCTTGTTGACATTCAGGACCAGGTTGTTGGTTCTGCACCAGTCAACCAGATGTTTCACCTCTTCCCTGTTACATACTCTCTATTATATTCTGGTATGGCAAAAAAAGAACATGTTCCCCAAGGTCACACACGCCCACCCTGGCATTGTACTATTTGAGAAGGACTAGATTAAGGTGTTTCCATGGGTTGTAGGATGCTTCTTTGGAATCAAACTATTTGAGAAATCAGACTAATTTAGTGCATGGAAACGTAGTCAGTAGTGGTTCTCCAAGGGGATTCCAGGGACTCTGTGGGTTCCTTTCGGGCAGTCTAAATTAAGTCTTACAATGTCTGTAACTTTGACAGTGTATCGTGCATTTGGTTCCATCTATACACAATCAGACTCAAGGATGTACCTTAAAATTCAAATTTTTGAGAAACATTGTTTTAGGGGGTTTAAATGCAGAGGACAAATTTCACCACACCTAGTGTGTGTGTGACAATCATTGGTACTTTAACTTTAACTTAAATGTATATGTACAAGTTTGTACTGTGTCTTAAACTGACACATGCACACACACTGACATTAACATTAGAGTCTCTTTTTTATGAAGTGTGAACTGGCCATGAGAAGAGGAAAATAAATATTACACAGCTTTGCGACAATTACAGGACGATGATAGACTTATAGCAGCCATAAAACATCACATTTTAACTGCCATGTAAATTTGTATTAATTATTTTGTAAAAACGATAACTTGTACCTAATTATTTATTTCATACCTTGGATTTCTTGTAGAATAACAGTTGAAGCTCCTACTTTTTCCTTTAAATTTTAGATGCATCTTTATATAATTTGACATAGTCTGAATATTCTTCCTCAATAAATTGTTCTATCTGATAATGGTTTAAACTTCTATTCTTCAAAAGTTGCATATATACTGTATGTCTAAGATGTTATACATCCACTGTGGTATGCCAGGAATTGGTATATCATCATAAGTTTGATCTTTTTTTAAATTTTTTTTACATCCATCCATTTTGTACCGTGTGTCCCTCTCGGTGTCGCGCGGGGTGCTGGGTCCTATACCAGCTGCATTTGGGCGGAAGGCACGGTACACCTTGGCAACATTCTCTCAAAGGTGCGCGCCTGTGCAATTGCGCACTGCTCAAACATCCTCTGCGCACGGCAAATCTATGCCACGCACAAAATCAAATAAAAAAAATAAGCGCAAAACAATTTTCGACACGACATGGACACGACAGAGAAAACAGTTTTCGTCATCATTGTTCAAATATTGTAACGTCTGTCGAGACGCTTTGAGGACATGAATTCCATCCATCACTTTACTGAGCAAAACTCTTTATTGTCGGCCATAAACACACCACCAAAACATTGGTAAAAAAAAATGATATCTAGCAAAACTGGTCATTTTCTGCAGTACAAACCAGACTAAAAGCAACTTTGTTATATCAAAAGCAGCCGCTCGCTCTTTCTCACTTGCGCCAGCACATGCACATATGGCACTTAGCCAGTGATGCGTTTACAGCCACACAAAAAGTCGGACAACTCCAACACCACACATAAAGTGTCATTCCAGGTCGTTACACTATGATCAAATGTGTGCTTATTCTAGTGTCATTTATTAGGAATCTTAATTTATGAATATTAATCATGAAATGCTGTTAGTATATTAAATAAATACTAATGAAAATATATTTTTTACAAACAGGAAGTTGCAGGAATGTACACATGATCCCCTGCTTACATCTCATTGTGCAACATGGGAATGTTTTAATGGGAACTACATGCAATGTCTGAAAGGGGTATAAGTTATTTCCAAAGCAGGACCTCCACCCAGACAAACAATACAAGTACACAGTTCATGAAAAACAGAATTTTTTGTTATTGTCATTGTAAGTGGGCCTAAACACTTATATTAGAAAATAATGTAATGGAAATGACTGCTGTCATTTGATTGTAATAATGTTGTCTGTCTATCTGTGTTGGCCCTGCAATGAGGTGGGGACTTGTCCAGGGTGTACCCCGCCTTCCGCCCGAATGCAGCTGAGATAGGCTCCAGCACCCCCCGCGACCCCGAAAGGGACAATCGGTAGAAAATGGATGGATGGATGGAAATTGAACTTGTTATTTAGTCAGGTTTGGGACAGGTGTGCTGCTGGTGGAGCCACAGTGTGCACATCTGATGTTGCTCACATGGGCTCCACTGAAGGCTCAGGGAGTTTTTGCGTTTGCTCACACACATGGAAAATTAGAGGGAACATTGCACCCTGGACAAGTCGCCACCTCATCGTACAGATAACAGCACCTATTATCTATTCAAACCTCATAATATTTTCTTTTTTTTTTCTAGGCAATTTAGTAATACTTGTTGAGATCCCGCTACTATCCCCTTCCATTTCCATCCAGTCACAAATCACATTATGCCTTACCGCCAAAAGATTCAAGCTGATACTCTCACAGATTGTAGCATCAGCTGTGTTTCCATTACCCCTAGAACTTAAATGTCGCAATAAGAATTTGGTAATGGAAACACCCATATTTCAAAAAACCTCTCCAATATCACTGAAACATTTTTACGCTCTCATAAGGTGGTTTTTCAGTTGTTTCGATATTGAAGTGTATTGCAAATGCATGATGGAAACACTTAGTCGCATTTAAGTCCCATCTTAAAACTCATTTGTATACGCTAGCATTTATTTAGACCTCCCTTTTAGACCAGTTGATCTGCCGTCTGTTTTCTGCTCTGCCCCCCTCTCCTGTGTGGAGAGGTTATTCGGTGACCACAGATGCCGCGCTAGCTGTTCAAAGTCGGGACCCGGGGTGGACCACTCATCTGTGCATCAGTTGGGGACGTCTCTGCGCTGCTGACTTGCCTCCACTCGAAATGAGCCCCTGCTGGCCCTACTATGGACTGGACTCTCACATTATTAACTAGATCCACCCGACATTCATTGCACCGGTCCCCTGCAAGGTTTCTCATTGTCATCCCATTGGGTTGAGTTTTTTTCTTGCCCTGATGTGGGATCTAAGCTGAGGATGTCGTTGTGGCTTGTGCAGCCCTTTGAGACACTTGTGATTTAGGGCTATATAAATAAACTTTGATTGATTGATTGATTGATTTATATTTACAGGACACTTCAACACTGGACATAATGTCTCCGTGAATTCCTCGTTCACAATTCTCTCCCAAAAAATCCTTCTTTGTGGCCGCTGCCATATGTAAGAACGTTGCCTTTGAGCGATCACCTGCTGCCTTCGTCTTCTATTGACAATCGCGGCTACAGCAGTGGCTGCAATTGTAATCACAGCTCCAAAACCATGGAATTGGAAAGGCAAGGCAAGGCAAGGCAAGGCAACTTTATTTGTATAGTGCTTTTCATACACAAGGCAGACTCAAAGTGCTTCACAGACAACAAAGTGAAATGAAAGAAAATAAAAGCAAAATTAAAATGCAGATAATAAAAATAAAAACAGTGCGGACGTTAAAAGTTAAAAGATTAAAAGATTTAGCTGAAAGCTAAGGTGAACATAAAAGTTTTCAGTTTAGTTTTAAAAGTAGTCAGAGTTGGGGAAAGTCTGACATCTTCAGGAAGTTTATTCCAACTATTTGTTGCATAGTGACTGAATGATGCGCTCCCTTGATTTGAGTTTACTCTGGGAACCGCTAACAGATTGGTCTCAGAAGATCTTAGTGATCTAGAGGGCTTATATAGTGGGAGCATATCAGTGATATACTTCGGCCCTAGACCATGTAGTGATTTATATGTGAACAGGAGGATTTTGAAGTCAATTCTCTGATGTACAGGGAGCCAATGTAAGGATTTAAGAATTGGTGTAATGTGCTTACATTTTTTGGAAAGGGAGTTTCCCGGGACGAGATTTTATGAGAATTATGGCTAATGGCGTAAAACACCCTCTAATGGAAACTCCTACAAATTGCAAGTGTACTTGGTAGTCATTTTAGAAATATCACTCTTATCTCGTCCTCTCCGCATTAACAAATGGCTGGCCAAAACCTTACAGTGCTGCTGATTGGTTTATATTGCATGGTGTCTTCTGTGGTTGTTTAGATTCAGGATAAAGGGACTGATGAGATTGGTTAGCTCGGTCAGTCACGGCAAGCCGCGAGGGCCAAAGCATGAGGCTTGGCAGCTCTGTATTAACTTCTGGGGGCGGCTCCACAATGTGTATGGAGATACATATTGTAGCGTCCCGGAAGAGTTAGTGCTGTAAGGGGTTCTGGGTATTTGTTCTGTTGTGTTTATGTTGTGTTACGGTGCGGATGTGTTTGTCATTCTTGTTTGGTGTTGGTTCACAGTGTGGCGCATATTTGTAACAGCGTTAAAGTTGTTTATACGTCCACCCTCAGGGTGACCTGTATGGCTGTTGACCAAGTATGGATGGCATTCACTTGTGTGTGTGAAAAGCCGTAGATATTATGTGATTGGGCCGGCACGCAAAGGCAGTGCCTTTAAGGTTTATTGGCACTCTGTACTTCTCTCTACGTCCGTGTACCACTCCGTACAGCGGCGTTTCAAAAAGTCATACATTTTACTTTTTGAAACCGATACCGATAATTTCCGATATTACATTTTTAAAGCATTTATCGGCCAATAACATCGGCAGTCCGATAATATCAGACATCTCTCGTTAACATTTCTAATGATAAGTAGGCTGATACAATATGTACATTAAAAAAGATAAAACCAAGCCAATATAGGTCAAAATATAATAAAACAAAGAAAACAAAGCTGCAGGCTGAAAATAGTCACTTTGGTCAGCCTTGGTTTGAAAGATTTCTGTTTATGAAAGTGCAATTGACAATTTAAGGGCCTACTGAACCCCACTACTACCGACCACGCAGTCTGATAGTTTATATATCAATGATGAAATCTTAACATTGCAACACATGCCAATACGGCCGGGTTAACTTATAAAGTGCAATTTTAAATTTCCTGCGAAACTTCCGGTTGAAAACGTCTAGGTATGATGACGTATGCGCGTGATCTATGAAACGGAAGTATTGGGACGCCATTGTATCCAATACAAAAAGCTCAGTTTTCATCGCAAAATTCCACAGTATTCTGGACATCTGTGTTGGTGAATCTTTTGCAATTTGTTTAATGAACAATGGAGACTGCAAAGAAGAAAGCTGTAGATGCGATCGGTGTATTAGCATCTGGCTACAGCAACACAACCAGGAGGACTTTGACTTGGATAGCAGACGCGCTATCCGACGCTAGCCGCCGACCGCATCGATGATCGGGTGAAGTCCTTCGTCGCTCTGTCGATCGCTGGAACGCAGGTGAGCTTCGGTGTTGATGAGCAGATGAGGGTTGGCGTAGGTGGAGAGCTAATGTTTTTATCATAGCTCTGTCGAGGTCCGTAACTAAGTTAGATTCAATGGCGTTGTTAGCAACAACATTGTTAAGCTTCGCCAGGCTGGAAAGCATTAATCGTGTAGTTACAGGTCCATGGTTTAATAGTATTTTTGATTTTCTGTCTATCTTTCCAGTCAGGGGTTTATTTCTTTTGTTTCTATCTGCAGTTAAGCACGATGCTATCACGTTAGCTCCGTAGCTAAAGTGCTTCACCGATGTATTGTCGTGGAGATAAAAGTCACTGTGAATGTCCATTTCGCGTTCTCGACTCTCATTTTCAAGAGGATATAGTATCCGAGGTGGTTTAAAATACAAATCCGTGATCTACAATAGAAAAAGGAGAGAGTGTGGAATCCAATGAGCCCTTGTACCTAAGTTACGGTCAGAGCGAAAAAAGATGCGTCCTGCACTGCACTCTAGTCCTTCACTCTCACGTTCCTCATCCACGAATCTTTCATCCTGGCTCAAATTAATGGGGAAATCGTCGCTTTCCCGGTCCCAATCGCTCTTGCTGCTGGTGTAAACAATGGGGCAATGTGAGGAGACTTTCAACTTGTGACGTCACGCTACTTCCGGTACAGGCAAGGCTTTTTTTCAGCGACCAAAAGTTGCGAACTTTATCGTCGTTGTTCTATACTAAATCCTCTCAGCAAAAATATGGCAATATCGCGAAATGATCAAGTATGACACATAGAATGGATCTGCTATCCCCGTTTAAATAAAACAATGTCATTTCAGTAGGCCTTTAAAGTCATGTTGTTTTTACTGCAGGCCAGGGCTATCTAACGAGTGGCCCGGGGGCCCAATCAATGACACCAAACCAGCCCTTGAGTTCAGTTAAAAAATTTGAGACTTCATGGGAAATTTTTGCGGCAAATTCCTAAAAAAACTAAATCAGTGGTTCTCAAATTTTCTTTGTGTCCAAGTACCACCTTAGAAAACACTTGGCTCTTCAAGTACCACTATAATGACCAACATTAAAATACAGTAGTGTAGTAGGCCTAAGTATTCATTAAAAACAATGCAGAGGTTTTATTCAACATGTATACTTAATATTTTTGGTCATTTAACATTAGACACAGTTTGAACAGTAACACTGTGTTTGAATATATCCATCCATCCATCCCATCCATCTTCTTCCGCTTATCCGAGGTCGGATCGCGGGGGCAGCAGCCTAAGCAGGGAAGCCCAGACTTCCCTCTCCCCAGCCACTTCGTCCAGCTCTTTCCGGGGGACCCCGAGGCGTTCCCAGGCCAGCCGGGAGACATAGTCTTCCCAACGTGTCCTGGGTCTTCCCCGTGGCCTCCTACCGGTCGGACGTGCCCTAAACACCTCCCTAGGGAGGCGTTCGGGTGGCATCCTGACCAGATGCCCGAACCACCTCATCTGGCTTCTCTCGATGTGGAGGAGCAGTGGCTTTACTTTGAGCTCCTCCAGGATGGCAGAGCTTCTCACCCTATCTCTAAGGGAGAGCCCCGCCACCCGGCGGAGGAAACTCATTTCGGCCACTTGTACCCGTGATCTTGTCCTTTCGGTCATGACCCAAAGCTCATGACCGTAGGTGAGGATCGGAACGTAGATCGACCGGTAAATCGAGAGCTTTGCCTTCCGGCTCAGCTCCTTCTTCACCACAACGGATCGATACAGCGTCCGCATTACTGAAGACGCCGCCTGTCGATCTCACGATCCACTCTTTTCCACTCGTGAACAAGACTCATAAAGTTAAAGTTAAAGTTAAAGTACCAATGATTGTCACACACACACTAGGTGTGGCGAAATTATTCTCTGCATTTGACCCATCACCCTTGATCACCCCCTGGGAGGTGAGGGGAGCAATGGGCAGCAGCGGTGGCTGCGCCCGGGAATCATTTTGGTGATTTAACCCCCAATTCCAACCCTTGATGCTGAGTGCCAAGCAGGGAGGTAATGGGTCCCATTTTTATAGTCTTTGGTATGACTCGGCCGGGATTTGAACTCCCAACCTACCGATCTCAGGACGGACACTCTAACCACTAGGCCACTGAGTAGGTTCATAGGTACTAGAACTCCTCAACTTGGGGCAGGGTCTCCTCCCCATCCCGGAGATGGCACTCCACCCTTTTCCGGGCGAGAACCATGTGTTTGAATATAGGAAAATAAAATAAAATAAAATAAAATAAAAGTTAAGTAAACATTGTATCGAAATAAATATCAAAATACAGTTTTCAAAGATTAATTGCAGCTCTCTCTGCTGATGGTCGCCTTTGTTTACACGTGTTCTGTGTGTTGATTGGCTGGGAGGCTGGGAAAGGGCGCATGCAAGCGGAGAATGTGGCGTAGATTTGGTTCCCACACGTGTTGACGGAGTAAGACGGTTCTGTTTGTGTCTTAATTGTTTATTTTGGCGTTTGTAATGACTTCCATTAAAGGCTGATTACCTTGATACCAGCTGGAGTTTCGTCATTTCAATGTTAAAATAAATGATTTATTGGCATACCTCTGGATGGAGCCCGCATACCACGGGTGATACACGCACCACAGTTTGAGAATCACTCTACCACAGCGCTCCCGTTATAGAGAGGAAAACACATTGGCAGATCCTTGCATTGACATTTTGACCTTGCCAGCAAACACAGAACACTGGGGTCCAAACTTGTATATTAACAAAACTTAGATGTTCCTCAAGGCACCACTTTGGCCCTGAATGAACCCTGAAGAAGAATCATAAATGTATTCTTATCCTCTTTGCACGACCCAACCCACAATATTTTGCACTCATGATGCACCGGTCATTTTCAGTGGGAGATGGCTGGAACTGATCGCTCTAAATATGGTGTGCACTCTGAGCACACTGCCTGAAAATATGAAAGTCATTTTGTGTTGGATGAAGCAGGTTAGAAATACTGTCTCTTGGGGAATATTATTGGGTTTTTGGAATCCTCAGCATGTTTTCACAGATATGCAATTTACTGGTGCTGTGTACACAAATCATTTGAAAAGTTCATCCTCAAAATAGTGTGGGTAAATACAGACCCCTCTTACCTCTTTATTCTGGGGAGCACAACACCAGATATTTTATTATTTATGTTTAATATCTCTGCGATGAGGTGGCAACTTGTCCAGGGTGTACCCCGCCTTCCGCCCGATTGTAGCTGAGATAGGCTCCAGCGCCCCCCGCCACCCCGAAGGGAATAAGCGGTAGAAAATGGATGGATGGATGTTTAATATCTCATCTGTTTCCTCAATATCATCAAACTTTACTTTATTGACATTATTACGTATAGCACCTTTTCATTTAACATGTGTTATGTGGTATTTATATGGACTAGAGAAAACAGTATTTTGTTATATTTTTTCAAAATGAAAAATAAATAATGAGGGATGTAAAAAATCACTGC
The DNA here is from genome assembly GCF_033978685.3 of Nerophis lumbriciformis. Taxonomy (NCBI): domain Eukaryota; kingdom Metazoa; phylum Chordata; class Actinopteri; order Syngnathiformes; family Syngnathidae; genus Nerophis; species Nerophis lumbriciformis. The sequence continues at coordinate 33,583,542 of NC_084556.2, forward strand.
ATTAAAAATAATTGCATTAATCATGTACATACGCAGATTAGTTAAGAAATTTATGTTGACCGCACATGCTCCTTTATCTTAACCGTGGAAGGTTACCTGAATTGCTTATGTAAATGTATACATCAATGCAAAGCTGAGTGGGGAGACTCTCACTATTAGGCTCGATTTTAGATACAACTGTTTTGAGAAAATAAATGAAGTGAATTCAAGTGACACATTTAAAAAGTGTTCCTGTATGACATTCTGACAATGAGAATGTTTTTGTGTCAAAATATTGGCCTCTTTTCTTTATCCATCCATCCATCTTTTTCCGCTTATCCAAGGATGGGTCGCGGTGGCAGCAGCCTAAGCAGAGAAGCCCAGACTTCCTTCTCCCCAGCCACTTTGTCTAGCTCCTCCTGGGGGATCCCGAGGCGTTCCCAGGCCAGCTGGTAGACAAAAGTGTGATTAATCGGATTAAAATAATTATTTGACAGTGCTGTAAATAATGTTTTTGAATGTACAGTAGGGAATTGGCCTATATGGCCCCATTCCTGGGTGGGTCTCATGTGAAAGGAAATGGGTGGTGGGATAATCATTTTGCAATGCAGTATGCTGAAAATGATGGAAAGCGCCAACTGACGCTGTGGTCAAAGTTGGCATTGCCACAAAACACATTCTGAAATATCTAACACTATACTGCCATCTGGTGGCTAAAGTGGATAGTGCATGCCGAAATGTATCATGTTTCCTGTGTCATATGGGGCTGTATGAATCTCCTTTTTACTTTAGATTAAAATGTAAAAAAAATGTCCTTTGTAAATTCACAGCAAAATACTTGTTAATAATTGCATTGGAGATGGCATGGTGATTCCTGGTTCAATCCCCAGCTTCCACCATTCTAGTCGTGTCCGTTGTGTCCTTGAGCAAGACACTTCATCCTTGCTCCTGATGGGTTGTGGTTAGGGCCTCCCATGGCAGCTTACGCCATCAGTGTGTGACTGTGTGTGTGTGTGTGTGCGTGTGTGAATGAGTGAATGTGAAATTGTGTCAAAGCGCTGTGAGTACCTTTAAAGGTAGAAAAGCGCTATACAAATATAATCCATTTAACATGTATTTACCATTACTTTCACAGTAATGCTAGTGACTGCAGAGCTGTGATTTTATATAGTAAATCACAATAAAATACAACTTAATGTTATAACTTCACAGTTGTAATGTTATAGTTGATTCCAATAAAAAAAAATAACTACATGCCGTAACTTCACAAATGTACTTTTATCGTCAATTATTGTACGCTCTCGTACCACCACCTACTGTACAATCTACGGAATCCCTAAGAGACAAATCAGTTTGAATTTACAGTTATTTGTTGTGCTATTACAGAGGACAATTACAGTATTTAGTTATGTGAAATATAAGGGTGTCAACATTTTTACAGGCATTTGTGTGAATGTTACAGTACATTTTGTTTACAGAATTTTACTGTAAAAAAAGACTGTTAAATGCTGTGAAATGCCATGTAATCAATGAGTGACTTTTTTGTCTGTAATGTCTAAGAATAAAAAGTGTGAAGTGTGAAGAAATCTACTGAGCACGTGAGGAGTGATGAACTTACTAGGCCTTAATACATCTAAACCAGTGGTAAAGTAGACCAGGTTTAACATCCTCAAACATTTAGCAAGAGCGCCCTCTGGTGTACAATCAGGAAAAGTGAAGGCACATCTACAATCCTGTCATTGCTTTTTTGATATGTCACTATTGTGGGTTTGTGTGTGGTATTACATGTAGTAGTAGGAGGCGTAAGAGTAGTAGTAGTAGAATGAGTAGGAGTGTGAGTACTCCATAGAGAGTTAATGAGGTAGTAACTGAATCCACAAAAGCTCATCTGATAATTCAGACAGACCAACTAGTGTTCAAGTAGAAGGATAAGACATCTGTGAGGTGCATCTCCTTAAAATCCCTTTCGTCAAGCTTCCCCTCTTGTAGTGATCTGCTTTATTGCAGATCCGCCTGGAACTCGATCTCAGCCTCAGATCTAAACTTTCACCCATTATGTATGCACGCACGCACACACACGCACACATGCACACACACACACACGCACACAAAGTGTGATTTATGTCTGTCAAAGTCTTTTGGCAGTAAATACCTAGGGAAACAAAAGCCTGACAAAAACAATCAACTTACCCCGAAGGAGGGTTGTTGTTTTTTTTCAAGTTTGGGGTTGTTAATCAAAATGCTTTAAATAAATCCATTTTGCACTGTGACGTGTGTAATGAGATTACGCAGAAGCCATGTGGAAAGCAGGCCAACAAGAAAAGCGGTGTTAAGCTGTTGAGATCAAAGATGTAAGATGGTCCCAAAAAAGGTTGAGGTTTCGATCTTTCAGAGGTTCATAAAATCTTTGGTTTATATCTTATTATGTTTTTTTAACAGAGTTTTCAGTTTGGTTTAGTGCGCATTGTTGTTCTTTTTAACGCCCCAGAATACTATGTATTCCAATGATCCTGTTACGATGGGGTCGCATGTTAATGCGCGGGTTGTTTCCCCAAGATGCAGACGGAACTCCAGGGGCAGAGTGCAGGTAGGACAATGATTTATTCTCCATAAATCAGGCAAGAAAACAAACACAAGAGAAGAGTGCCGATTGCACAGGGAGCTAAGGCAAAAAACTAGCACTGGAACACGGAGCAAAAATCTCCAAATGTAAATGTTGCGTAAAGCAAACAAATGGCGAAGCTTAGCTCAGGAACAGGAATCAAAAGGTGTACCAACGTAACTTGTTGCAGGAGCAAACAAAACAGTCAGACCGGGTGTAGCGAAAGGCAGGAATAAATAGCTCTTTGATTAGTGCCCGTGGCACGCATGGCAACCAAGAAAACACAAACCCAGGGGTGCTGAAAACAGAACTAAGGGAGTCTAAAACTAAACAAAACATGATCCGGGCAACAGATCATCACAGAACAAATTCCAGATGTCCCCAGAAAAAACAAACAGAAAAAGTTAAAAAGCCACGGGAGGGGGGAGGGAGGGAGTTAATTGTGTTATTTTAGTCAATGTGCCTCTGTTTTTGATTAATTATCGACTTATTTTTACCTGCTGCAACGTAAAAAACAAAACCCAATGTGGGGGGGCGTGGCGAAGCGGGGTGTGTCCGGATCGGCTTCGAAATTACGTGCGTAGATGACACAGCTGAGAGTGTTTGTCTGATCACATGTCGCTCTGTTAAAGGCAGCAGTCAGGAACGAGAGAGGGTGATTGATGGGGGAGAGCGAAGCCGAGCGCGAGCGAGAGCGAGACACGACATTGGAGGAAAAACATTTGTGTGCTCACGTGAGAAAAAGACAACTGCTGAAAAGCACCCAAAAGACTTTGCACGTTGATTGTAAAATAAAACTCTTTTGTAAACCTGGAAGAGCCTGGGATGTCGATGATTGGTGGTCTAACGAACCCGTAGGAGCAAGACCTCCACAATTTGGCGCCCAACCGGGAAGGACCACCAGAGGCGGGGGAGGAAGATTCCATGACGGCTCTCGCGGGCGTGCTCGCGGAGGTGGCAGCAAGCACTCGCCAAAAGTGCCAGGTCCTGCTGCCGATGGCAGAACAGATGGGCGGGGCACGGCCAGGGCCGACGGCCGTCACCATTCATCGCATGGGGGATGAAGAGGACCCCCATGCCTTTTTGGACATTTTTGCGGCCACGGCGAGAGCATGCGCGTGGCCGGAAGAAGAGTGGGGGGTACGGCTCTTGCCGCTCCTGATGGGGGAAGCGCAGCGGGCGGTGCTCAGCCTGCCGGCGGCGTCCCGAGTGCGCTTTTTGGACCTGAGGAGGGCGGTGCTGGACCGGACGGGCTGTACCGCTGAAGAATACCGGCGCCAGTTCAGGTCCATGCGGCTGGGGAAGGAGGACCGGCCATTCATCTTTTGCCAACGGCTCCAGGAGGCGGCGACTGGCTGGCTGCAGCCAGAAGAGGGAGACGGCAGGCTGCTGGACCAGTTCGTCCGGGAGCAGTTTCTGGAGGCGATCCCGAAAAAGACGGCTGACTGGGCCCGGGACCTGGCAGCTACAGTAAACCCTCGCCGAGGACCACCTGGCCGTCCAACGCGAGGCGCATCCGGCAACCCCGGCGCACGGACAGAGCGCGCGACGGGAGGAAGGAGTAGAGCACATCCCACATCATGACCTGCGTGACTCCTCTGCTCTTTCTCCGCAGGTCCCGGCTGCTGCCCCCAGAACATCTCCCGCGCAGACGGCCCCTCAAACGCTTGGGTAGGCGTGCTGAAGGCGTGGGCTGCCCGGTCACGCGCGTTATGGACCTCCACAGGTGGAGGTGGGGCACGTGACCCGGGTGGCTGGACCTTCAATGCCCTCCCCCGGCCCGGGTGAGATGTACGGTATCAAGGTAACGATACAAGGGAGTACATACCAGGCGATGGTGGATTCGGGTACTAGGCGATGGTGGATTCGGGCTGCGGGCAGACCATGATCCTGGTTCCACCCGGGGCTTTGAGGCAGGCAACAAGGCTAAAAATCAGGTGTGTTCATGGGGATGTGCACGAGTACCCTATGGTGCCAGTAGCAATTTGGTATGAGTGAGGGCCAAAAGCATAGGGTCAAGGTAGCTGTAAGTACGCACCTGTCGCACCCCATAATTTTGGGCACAAAATGGCCGGGGTTTAGACACTTTCTGACACAATGCGTGGGGGTGCGTTCACGGACCGTAGGAAAGGGGAGTATCCGCGCAGTTCTCAGTGGCGACGCGGGTCCATTCGACACTGCCGAGCGGGAATCGGCGGGGGCTTCGCCTATTGGCGCCCTATGGAGGACTTTCCCCTCGAGCAGTCTCGCGATGAAACTTTGCGCGCGGCCTGGGACCAGGTGGATTACATCAACGATCAGCTGGTGCGCCCGGGAACAGCGCGAGTATTCCCTCACTTTTCCATTATTAGAGATAGATTGTACCGAGTGAGCCGTGACACTCAAACAGGAGAGGAAATCACCCAGTTGTTGCTGCCGAAACGCCACCGGGAAATGGTTTTCCAGGCCGCGCACTACAATCCCATGTCTGGCCACATGGGGTATAATAAAACACTCAATCGGGTCATGGTCCAATTCTATTGGCCAGGCATCCGGGCAGACGTGCGCCGGTGGTGCGCTGCCTGCCCGGACTGCCAGCTGGTGAATCCGGCGGCCACTCCGAAGGCGCCTTTGCGCCCATTGCCGCTCATGGAGGGCCCATTCGAGAGAATTGGGATGGACCTCATCGGACCATTTCACCCGAGCAAAGGGGATATCACTTTGTGTTAGTCCTGGTGGATTACGCAACGTGCTATCCCGAAGCAGTGCCCCTGCGCACCATCTCTGCAAAGAGTGTGGTGCAAGCTCTGTTTCAGGTCATCTCCCGAGTTGGAATCCCGAAAGAGATTCTGACTGACCAGGGTACGTCCTTTATGTCACGCACAATAAAGGAACTGTACGGGTTATTGGGAATTAAAGCGATCCGCACCAGCGTGTACCATCCACAAACAGATGGGCTGGTGGAGCGACCGAATAAGACGCTAAAAACCATGATCTGTAAGTTTACGCACGAGGACAAACCAAATTGGGATAAATGGCTGGATCCCCTAATGTTTGTGATGCAGGAGCGTAAAGCCTCCACAGGCTTTACGCTTTTTGAATTATTGTACGGCAGGAAACCGCACGGGGTGTTGGATGTGATTAAGGAAAGTTGGGAGGAGGGTCCAAGCTCTAACAAAAATAAATAATAAATAAATAAATGGGTTGTACTTGTATAGCGCTTTTCTACCTTCAAGGTACTCAAAGCGCTTTGACACTACTTCCACATTTACCCATTCACACACACATTCACACACTGATGGAGGGAGCTGCCATGCAAGGCGCTAACCAGCACCCATCAGGAGCAAGGGTGAAGTGTCTTGCTCAGGACACAACGGACATGACGAGGTTGGTACTAGGTGGGGATTGAACCAGGGACCCTCGGGTTGCGCACGGCCACTCCCTAAAATGAAATTCAGTACGTCATGGACATGCGAGCAAAACTCCACACGGTGGGCACTTGTCACGCGAGAATTTGCTCCGTGCCCAGGAACGGCAGCAACGCACGTATAACAGGGGTACCCAGCTAAGAAAATTTTCACCGGGAGAAAAAGTGCTTGTATTACTCCCAACATCCAGCTCGAAATTACTTGCGAGGTGGCAGGGACCCTTCGAGGTCACACGGCAAGGGGGTGATGTGGATTACGTGGTTCGACGCTCGGACTTGGGCGAAGACACTCAAATCTACCATCTAAACCTACTGAAAGCATGGAGGGAGGTGGAGCCTGTTTCCATGGTAACAGTAGTGAGGGAGGAGGAAGAGTTGGGACCAGAGTTCCTGTGCTCTGTCCCGACCCCGCCACTCCCCTGTGACAACCAGCTCACGTTAGCGCAGAAAGCGGATGTTGCCAAGCTGCAGCGGCGCTTCTCTGATGTGTTCTCCTCTCGGCCCGGGCTCACGTATCTCATCCAGCATCATATTGAGACCAGCCCGGGGGTTACGGTGCGATCTCGGCCATACAGGCTCACGAACACAAACGCAAAGTAGTTCGGGAGGTATTAAAATCCATGCTGGAATTGGGGGTAATAAAGGAATCCCACAGTGCGTGGTGCAGCCCCATCGTTCTGGTAGGGAAGAAGGATGGGTCTGTGCAGTACTGTGTGGATTACCGCAAGGTGAACGAAGTATCACGTTTTGACACGTACCCAATGCCTCGGGTGGACAAACTCCTGGATCGGCTGGGCACTGCTCGTTTTTTCACGACACTGGATTTAACCAAGGGCTACTGGCAGATTCCCTTGTCACCAGAGTCCAAGGAAAAAATTGTATTTTCCACTCCGGAAGGTTCGTACCAATTTGTGACACTTCCGCTTGGCTTGTTCGGTGCGCCCGCCACGTTCCAGCGCCTCATGGACCGGGTACTGCAACCCCACGCTGCATACGCGGCTGCCTACCTGGATGACGTCATCATCCAGAGTAGCGGCTGGGAAGAACACATGCGGCGAATGGGGGCAGTACTCGAGTCCCTGAGACAGGCAGGGCTCACCGCCAATCCGGCGAAGTGTGCAGTTGGCCGGAGGGAAGTACAGTATCTGGGGTACCACTTGGGAGGAGGGCAGGTGCGGCCGCAGGTAGACAAAACAGCGGCAACTGCAGCCTGCCCAACCCCCAAGAAGAAAAAAAGAGGTGAGGCAGTTTTTGGGTCTGGCAGGTTACTACCGGAGGTTTATGCCCCGGTTTGCGGACCTGACCAGCCCAATCATTGACCTCACCCGAAAGGGTGCTCCAGATCTGGTCCAGTGGACATAGTAGTGCCAGCAGGCATTTGAGAGGGTTAAGAAGGCCCTCTGCGAGGAGCCGGTCCTCCACATGCCTGATTTTTCTCTCCCATTTTGTCTGCAGGTTGACGCGTCGGGCAGAGGACTGGAAGCGGTTTTGTCCCAGCAGGTGGAGGGCGTCGACCGGCCCATCCTTTACATCAGCCGGAAGTTATCCGAAAGGGAGGCCAGGTACAGCACAGTGGAGAGGGAGTGCCTTGCCATCAGGTGGGCGGTCGGGGCCCTCCGATACTACCTCCTGTGGCGCTCATTCAGCCTCTGCTCGGACCACAAACCTCTCCAATGGCTCCAACGGATGAAAGATGCCAACGCGCGGATCACCCGTCGGTATCTAGCTTTACAACCCTACAACTTCAGAGTGATTCACAGGGTGCAGACAGGGTGCACAGATGGCCGTGGCCGACTTCCTTTCCCGCTCCCTCACGGGGGGGGGGGGTTGGGAGTAGGCGGACCTGCAGCAAAGCGAGGTGTGCCAGGGTCTGCTTCGAGATTAGCGGCAGGTGCGTAGATGACACAGCTGAGAGTGTTTGTCTGATCACCTGTCGCTCTGTTAAAGGCAGCAGTCAGGAAGGAGAGAGGGTGATTGATGGTGGAGAGCGAAGCCAAGCGCGAGCGAGAGCGAGACACGACACTGGAGAAAAACCATTCGTATGCTCACGTGAGAAAAAGACAACTGCTAAAAAGCACCCAAAAGACTTTGCATGTTGATTTTAAAATAAAACTCTTTTGTAAACCTGGAAGAGCCTGGGATGTCAATGATTGGTGGTCCAACGAACCAAGAGGAGCAAGACCTCCACACCCAAATATAATAAACAGCTTCCAGTCGAAAGCAAGCACGGGTGACTCTCTGGGCAAACAGAGTGCAACCGCTCCCCCAAGTTAATAAGAATCACTTCCGTTACGGAAAATAAATTGCACTTCTTATTTTTTTAAGCATTATTATCAAGTTTTAGGGTAAGGTTAAACATGTAACACATGGAGAGCAAGCAGTAGCAGACATGCTAATACTCAAAGCTATCTGCTAAGCTAGCTTCAAACAACACCAAGTTTATAAGTGCTCAGTAAATAAGACATGTAGGTAGAATTATGTTTACAGCAGAAAGTAAGCAGTTAATTAACAGGACATTAACAAGTAAACTAGCAAGAGTCTGAAGAGAGGATAATATAACAATTGTTATTGTGTCAGCATTGTCACAGCCAGAAAGAAGTACAGTACATGTCATGTAAGAGGGTGGATCAATCCATAAATTGGGGGTCTCGTCACCAAGAACAATATCATTATAATATGATTTTTAATGGAATTTCTGATAGACCAGTGGTTCTCAAGCTTCTTTCATGAAGTACCACCTCAGAAAACACTTGGCTCTCCAAATACCACCATAATAACCAACAATAAAATACAGTAGTGTAGTAGGCCTGAGTATTCATTAAAACAAGACAGAGGATTTATTTAACAAATATATTTAATATTTTTGGCCACTTTAACAATATATACCTTTTGAACAGTAAAAATGGTTGAATATAGGAAAACAAAACACTGTACTTTAATCACTTCTAGTTTGAGATTCACTGGATTAGATCAATATTTTATTTTCTCATATATATATTTTTTTATTGTTTACAATATTTTAAGGTGGTATCCTTAAATATGTGCCATTGTCCTTCTTTCGGCGCCCCGTACATGACCCTGCACATTAAATGGTTGTTTAAGAGCTCTGGTTTCTTCAGTGAACAAGGGAATATGACTTTTAGGAGCATTTGTTTAGCTTTAGCGGTGCTATATTATCAATGGTGTTTTTGAATTGTTAAAGTTGTTAGTGAGGTTATCGATAGAGCCCACATAATTTGGGAATGGTGCCATTACGGAGGGCAGTAGGCCAGCAAGAGTCATAGTTGTGGCAGCATTAATGTGGCGGCCGCTAAATCATTGGTTATTAGTAGCTTGTTGACAATAGGTCAGAACTTTGACTTTTATGAGGTAGTGATCGGACATTACTTTAGTGTACGGGAGTACCAAAATTTAAGAGGTGGTGATACCTCAAACGGACTAGGTCTATCATATTACTGTTACGATGCATGGGTTCATGTATTATTTGTGTAAGACCACAACTATCAATTATAGTCTGGAACACCACGCACAGAAGTTCTAACTGGGTATTCATATGGATATTAAAATCGCTCATGATATGTATATTATCTGCATGAGTCAATAGATCAGCAAGAAACTCTGACCACGCTAACGTGAGCAAACGTATTCGCAGCATTTGTAGCTCCAAAAATGACAAATCCGGCACGGCTTCTCATTTACGGGCGCTTTATAGTCTTCTTAAACGCAGTGAAAACTAAAAACACGACATACCAAAACTTCAGACACTTTACATGGTTACAAACAACATGATCGATTAAAGAAAATTACTTCGTGGCCGCCTGCCTCTTTGGAGGTCCTTGGCGAATAATCTTTGTACTTGTAAGTTCTACACAAACATTCTAATTACAACATTGTACAGCAAATAATACATTTAGTGTTACACAAAAGTGACACTTAGTAACTCGTCAAGTTGCTGCAGATGAGCGACGTCTCTTTCCATGTGTGCACAATACAAGCCTCGTAGCCTCTCATATGCCACTACAGATAATGATAATGTCGATATCTCACAAAATTACAGAAACATTGTCATTAATCACATCTACGACCAAATAACAACTTATACAATGAACATTTATCACAAATAATAATGCATATTTTTACAAAAAAATACATATGCATATACGTATCTTAACTGTTTAAACAAGTAATTTTAACGCTTTTGTTTGGCCCTTTGATGACAATAACTGAGATTTTCTAGTTTAGCAGCTAGCTAGCTGAAAGTGAAACGGTGAAACAAAGACAGTGGGTGATTTGTAAATTTCAATAAGACCAATAAAAGGGTTAAAGAAAGCTGTAAAACAAACAAAGCACACAGATAGAAAGATAGCACTTAGCTTTGACCATTGAGCAGCGTCAGGAGCGAACAGCATCAGGATAGTTAATAAATCATAACTATGTAATGTCTGGCTTAGCTTTGAGGGTAAATATTTACAATCATTTACTTTGTTTCCTAAATTCCATCCATCCATTTTCTACCGCGTGTCCCTTTCTGGGGTCACGGGGGTTGCTGGAGCCTATCTCAGCTGCATTCGGGCGGAAGGCGGGGTACACCCTGGACAAGTCGCCACCGCATCACAGTTTCCTAATCTAACATGCATTATTTTTAATGTATTTTATATGCATTCTAACTTATATAAAAGGGTTCATTCCAGATATTGGACATGGTTACAATAAAAAAAAAAGTGATTTCAAGCCCAAAGTGTTAATAGCTTACAATGTGAAAAAAGTAACTGTACAGCTGAAAAACCACACACGCTCCAAAGGGTTCATCAGTCTATACTGCAGATAATAAACATTAAAAACATTTTTCAAAGACAGTAGCAGGAAGGTATGGTTGTATTTTTGCTACAGTAATTGTCTCGGGTGAAAGTAACTAATTTGGGCAGCTGCGGTCACCTTTTTAATCAACAAATTCAAGATGAGGCCAAGCTTTTTGCAGGTGAATTATTTTGCAAGCTTTGACTGACCTCTAGTGTTGATTATTGGTAATTGCAGCAAGATCATGTCTGCGCACCTGCCAGTTAATATGATGAGCAACTAAAGCAAGCCATAACATTAGAATGTATTCTATTATATGCATTTACTTAATTTCACCCATAGCCAAATATACTATATATCTGCAGAGACAATGTGGCGCCCTTTTACAATACCATACAAAGTTTATTTATAAAACAACATGCCACTCAATTTACTGTACAACAAATTACAAGTTTAATACAACAATAAACATATGCTCACCATAAAAATTTTTTTTTTTTTAAACAAAAAAGTGAATAATAACTAAATTAAAGTAAAATTCAATAGGCAAAGTCAAACTATAACTATACTTTGCATACGTACACAATGTAATTAATTACTTTATACAAAAAAATAAAATAAATAAAATAGCTACAGATGGTCATCCTTTTCTATTATATAACTCTGCTGCTTGCATGTTTGTTGTATACAATGTAAAATGTTAGCAGGATTTCACACTATTTAACAGTATTTTTTCATAGTACAATACTGTTATCAAAATTTACTGTAACTTTACAACAAATGACTGCAAAAAATTACGATACCCTCATATTTTACAACAATTAACTGTTAGTGTACAGTTATATTCAGTAATCATAGTCATCTGTAATATCACAACAAATTACTGTAAATTCAAACTGATGTGTCTCTTCCAGGGTTCCGTAGACTTCATTGCACACTATTGTACAGTAGATGGCGGTATGGTTTTAGGAGAGTGAATAAAAAAATATACAATTGTGCAGTGATAGTAAATTGCTGTAAATGTTATTATGAATGTAATGCCATTAATAGCCAGTAATTCATAATGATCTTTTACAGTGCACTGAACAAGTGTGATTGAAGCAACAAATATACAGTAAGTCATTTCTAAATATGATATTATACAGTAGATCACAAACGTGAGTACACCGCTCACATTTCTGCAAGTATTTTATTAGACAACACTGAATAAATAACACTTTGATACAATGTAAAGTAGTCAGTGTAAAGCTTGCATGCAACTCTCAATTTACTGTCCCTTCAAAATAACTCACATAGATATTGATGTCTAAACCGCTGGCAAAAAAAGTTAAAATGTCCAAATTGAGCCTAATTAGCCATTTTTCCTCCCTTGTGTCATGTGACTCGTTAATGTTACAAGGTCTCAGGTGTGATTATTGAGCGGGTGTGTTAAATTTGGGCCCGATTTGGATACGTTTCACTTAAAAGTGTACTGACTTATATAGCCAACGAGTTAGACATTAATAGCCGTGTGTTTATCTTGAAAGGATAGTAAATGTGACAGTAAGTAGTCATTTAAAATGTACACTTACTACTTTCTAGTAGTCGTGTTTCTTCAGCGTTGTCCCAAGAAATGGCAAATAAATATTTGCAGAAATATGAGGGGTGTACTCACTTTTGTGAGGTACTCTAAAATACTTATACTGTACACAACTATATGCAAATGTTTGTTTAAAAAGCAGAGTCGTGTATAAAGAGAGTAGGGCCAACTAAACAACAGGCGGGGCCTCACCTGCCATCATGGAAAGAAAAAAAATGTAAAAAAAAAAAAAAAAAATGTAATTGTTATATGTATCCAGTGATTATACTATAGAGTTATTTTCCATTTAACTTTACCAGTTTTAGATTATTTTTTATTCAAAATCGCTGAATTTTCACATTTGCCGTTCAAATACCGAGAAGAGATGGTGCGGTGAACAGCAGCCAGTTGAGGCACGTCACTCAGTGGCTCAACATGGATTCCGGACTCGGCTAACTGCTGGCCTGCTGTGCAGTGAGACCGTATTGCTATATGAACTATATTATACATTTCCATAGTTTAGTTAGCTGAGGTATATAATGTACAGTGTATTTTGTCAACAACTGTATGTGTGACGTATTTCTTGTGCTGAGCGATCATAAAACGGCTGCAAAAGACGCACTGGCTGAGGCTCCAGCAATCCCGCCTCCTGCACCCCCGCCGTAGAATTGTTGTATCAACTAAAGCCCACACTTAAACTTTCCACGTGCAAGATTGACTCTATTTAAAAAAGTTATTTCATAAGAAGCCAAAAAGTGCAAAAACAATAATGTTTGTGTTGGAGGAGTTGTGAATGACTGCAGGGCCACAACATTAGGTACATCTGCAGACTGCAGGTGTATCTAATTCACAACTCCTCCAACATGAACATTATTGTTTTTGCACTTTTTGGCTTCTTATTAAATAACTTTTGTAACCTATTTTCATGGGCTTTTCTCTTTGTGATATTAATTTACTGTTATGCGCTGTTGTACAGTATATGCCTTGAGCTCTTATTTTGAAGGCGCTAAGAGCGGAAGTGATGACATGTTGTAGTGGAGCGGATGTTTTTGAAAGAAGGTAAATAAAGTGGTCCTCGTGTAAACTGGAGCCTCCGTGTTTGTTATTTTGTAGTTTCATACAGTATAGACGACATTTATAAACCCTCGGTTACACTTTTTTAAATAGATTCAATCTTGCACGTGGAGAGTTTAAGTGAGGGCTTTAGTTGTGGACTTCATTTATAAGTAAAGGTAAGACCATAATAACGTTCTTTTTAATTAAATGTGCTTTTTTGTGTGCTACAGTTTGTATGTGTAAAGTTGAAGTTAAGTTAAATTACCAATGATTGTCACACACACACTAGGTGGAATGAAATTTGTCCTATGCATTTGACCCATCCCCTTGTTCACCCCCTGGGAGGTGAGGGGAGCAGTGGGCAGCAGCGGCGCCGCGCCCGGGAATCATTTTTGGTGATTTAACCCCCAATTCCAACCCTTGATGCTGAGTGCCAAGCAGGCAAGAATGCTGGTATGAGCTTTTAAACATAACCCGTTAACTGCTGCCAATCAAATGGTGAATAAGATACTCTTTAGCAGCGTTTCTCAAAGTGTGGGGCGTGCCCCACTGGTGGGGAATAGAGACATGACAGGTGGGGCGCGAGGAACGGGAGGAAATTTCACTTTAAATTTTTTTTTTTAATTATTATATTCTTAGATTATTTTTTTACTATGCTTTCATTTTCTATACACATTGTAAATCACTTTGTGATTCTGTCTGTGAAATCCGCTATATAAATAAATGGAAATTACCGGTACTTATTTTTACTGTAGGCTTTATATTTCTCGGTACGAGCAAAAGTTTGACAGACATAGCAACAGTAACTAATGGGGGCGGGGCTAAGCGGAACAAACTTTCGCGCGGATGGGTAGCAGGCTAATGTGTGGATCACAATTACACAAATAAATACATTTGTGACTCGCACCTCAAATGTCGTCGAACCAAAGCAAGCGCCTGCAGAGAAACAAAAATCTGACGGGCACACACTGTGTCATTCACCGGGAAGCACTCGCATCAAGGCAGCTCAGCCCCGAACTCAATGAGGTTTTAACAGATGTTGTGAGCGATCAAAACACGACCACTGAAAGCGCGACTGTTCTCTGCACTGTGTGAGGAAATGGGAGCTGATCATACAGCCGTGCTGTTTCACAGTGAAGCAAGGTGGCTCTCCTGGGGGAAAGTGCTGTCACTTGCCCTGTCTTGCCAAATGCATAGCTCCTCCTTTTTTTTTTTTGCAAAGATTGCAAAGTGGCACTTTTATTGTATTTATTATTGAACTTGATGCAAGTTATGTGATTTATTATTGAACTTGATGCAAGTTATAACACTTTTTTTGATTTATTATTGAACTTGATGCAAGTTATAACATCCATCCATCCATCCATTTTCTACCGCTTATTCCCTTTGGGGTCGCGGGGGGCGCTAGAGCCTATCTCAGCTACAATCGGGCGGAAGGCGGGGTACACCCTGGACAAGTCGCCACAAGTTATAACACTTTTGTTTTATTTATTATTGAACTTGATGCAAGTTATAACACTTTTTTTTATTTATTATTGAACTTGATGCAAGTTATAACACTTTTTTTGATTTATTATTGAACTTGATGCAAGTTATAACACTTTTGTTTTATTTATTATTGAACTTGATGCAAGTTATAACACTTTTTTTGACTTATTATTGAACTTGATGCAAGTTATTTGATGTATTATTGAACTTGATGCAAGTTATAACATTTTTATGTGGTTTATTATTGAACTTGGTGCAAGTTATAACACTTTTGTTTTATTTATTATTGAACTTGATGCAAGTTATAACACTTTTTTTGATTTATTATTGAACTTGATGCAAGTTATTTGATTTATTATTGAACTTGATGCAAGTTATAACACTTTTTGATTTATTATTGAACTTGATGCAAGTTATAACACTTTTTGATTTATTATTGAACTTGATGCAAGTTATAACACTTTTTTTGATTTATTATTGAACTTGATGCAAGTTATAACACTTTTATTTGATTTATTATTGAACTTGATGCAAGTTATAACACTTTTTTTGATTTATTATTGAACGTGATGCAAGTTATAACACTTTTTTTGATTTATTATTGAACTTGATGCAAGTTATAACAGTTTTTTTTATTTATTATTGAACGTGATGCAAGTTATAACACTTTTTTTACATTTATTATTGAACTTGATGCAAGTTATAATACTTTTGTTTTATTTATTATTGAACTTGATGGAAGTTATTTTATTTATTATTGAACTTGATGCAAGTTATACCACAGCTGCACAGTTATTTTATTTATTATTGAACTTGATGCAAGTTATACCACAGCTGCACAGTTATTTTATTTATTATTGAACTTAATGTTATTTTATGTTATTGAGTTCGAATGTATACAACTTGATGTTCAATAAATTTTAAAATGTTAAAGCTTGGCATTAGCGCTCTGTTGGGGCGATTCGGACAGGTGGGGCTTGAAAACTCCCCCTTGTCCAAAGTGGGGGATGACAAAAAAAGTTTGAGAACCACTGCTCTTTAGGGTTCATATGTTTGTAAATCTGACTGTGATGAAGTCAGTGCCTCACCAGCCATCAACCTCACCGCACGTCACTGCAAGGACGCGTGCGACTGTGCCCGGATGCATGCAAATGGTGTCGTTTTGACGTTAGTTTTCTGACAAAATAAACCAAAGTAATACATCTATATATAATAATAATAATAATAATGGATTAGATTTGTAGCCACAGCTGCCCTGGGGTAGACTGACGGAAGCGTGGCTGCCAGTTTGCGCCTACGGCCCCTCTGACCACCACCTATCATTCATTCACCAGTGTGAGCGGCACTGGGGGCAAGAGTGAAGTGTCCTGCCCAAGGACACTATGGTAGCGATTAGGATGTCAAGAGGCGGGGAGCAAACCTGCAACCCTCAGGTTTCTGGCACGGCCGCTCTACTCACTATGACATGCCGCCCCTATATATATATATATATATTAGAGATGCGTGGTTTGTGGGCACAACCGCGGAGTCCTCGGATTATTCGCGGATCGGGCGGATGAAATTAAAAAAAATTAGATTTTAACCGCGGGTCGGGTCGGGTCGGGTCGGGTCGGGTCGGGCGGTTGAAATAAAACAAAATTTGATTTTAAATAGATTCAGGCGTGTGGCAGTTAAACCAATTCGGAAATATATATACATAGTTAAATGTTGTTACCCACATACGAAAAACGAGCGGGCACCTGCTGCATATGCCACAACAGAAGAAAAAAAAAGAAAAGAGATGGACACTTTTACGGAGCGGAGAAGGGACGCCTCGCCGGGGTCCGGGACCGAGGCCCCTTCCCCCGAGAGGGCCCCACCGGGAGCCGTAGCTGAGGCGATCCGCGAGAAGGGCCCGACGCACGTCCAGGGTCACCACCGCGCCCACCGCACCGACACCCCGCCTCGTCCGCCTTCGCCGCGGCCGGCGTCACGCGCAGCAGGTAAGCAGCTTACCTGCCCGCCACCCCGTGGCCGGGGGCTCGTAACAGGGGTCACTCCGCGCGCTCCGCCCGCGCAGCTTGCCTGCCCGCCACCCCTGTTGCCGGGGGCGCGTAACAGGGGTCACTCCGCGCGCAGTGCGCTCACGAAAGGGGTGGGGCTCACCCTGGTTGATATAGAGAGCAGGACGGTGGCCATGGAAGTCGGAACCCGCTAAGGAGTGTGTAACAACCCACCTGCCAAATCAACTAGCCCTGAAAATGGATGGCGCTGGAGCGTCGGGCCCATACCCGGCCGTCGCCGGCAGCGAGACGCGCTTGGAGGTGCGCTCAGCGCGGCTCCCATATGATTGCGCACTGGTGTGCGTCTGGGTCGTGACAGCGTGGCACGCGAATGTCTGTGCTGCATTGGATCAGTCTCCTTTCTTTAACAGGCAAAAGCTTTATAACCTCACCATATCTGCCAACTTTTGAAATCAGAAAAACCTAGTAGCCAGGGTCCAAGGGCCGCAGGTCCAGGACAAAGTCCTGGTGGAGGGTTCAGGGCTTCGCCCCCCGACGCAAAATGATTATTAGCATTCAGACAGGTTAAAATGTTGCTAAAACCATCACTTTTCTATCAGTCACAGTGACTTTTCAAAACAAAAATATTACAGCAAAAATCATATGGGTTGATTGACATGTTTATTCTGTAAGCTAACTTCAATAGTTTGAAATTATTTTGACAGTTAATGCCAGTTATCCTGTCAACCTTTCACAAGACTTCAATTTGTTAATTGAAAGTATAAACAGTATAAACACTTTTTACAGTAAACAAATGGTAAAACAGGACTAAACAATTCCATTAAAAAAAAAATGGTGTCATTATTAACTTTCTGTCCAAGCTTGTATAATCTACTGCCTTGTTCAATTGTAAAAAATATTCTGTGCCTAAAATTCACATTTCTATCACAATTATCATACTGTAAACATGGTAAGCTAACTTCATTAAAATTAATAGTCCTGTCAATAGCATGGAATTACAATTCAAATGTAGTTTTTTTGTAAGCCTTTCAAAAGAATTCAAAATATGAAAAATTAATGAAAATTAATTTAAGCCATCAGACACTTGAAAAGTGGCACATCACATCTCTAATGTAATCATTTTAACTTTTCAACAGAAATAGCACTGCAAAAATATTAAGGACATACTTCTGTATTTTGGTAGTTATGCTGTCAACATTTAACAAGATTTCTTCAACTTGGACTTGAAAGCATAAATAGTATAAACACTTTTAACAGTATAACAGTACTAAACAATTCCAATAGATAACATTGGTGTCATTACCTTTTTGTGGCTAAAATCCAAATGTATTCTATCAGATTGATCATACTGCAAAAATGATATGGTAACTTTATGATAAGTTTACTTACTGAAAGTGATTGTTCCTATAACCCCTTTGTTTCAAATGTTTGTTCCACTTGTGGCAGTCGGGCACCAGCATACCGTCTTTGACAACTTGAAGTGGCATAAAACACTGAAAGTGATTGTTCCTATAACCCCTTTGTTTTAAATGTTTTATGCCACTTCAAGTTGTCAAAGACGTGCTGTGAAATACAGCCGACAGGATTGCGCACCAAATACGAAGCAAGGCCGAAGCGCATGCATGGTGCAGGAGAACAAAGGACTTCTTTCATTTAAGGTTTGTGATAAACCATCAAACTCATTCGTTAAAAGGACTCTATAGTAATATAAAGCGAGTTTTTCTGGACATTATCATGCAAGAAAAGTTTATTTTTGGGACCGCGATCACCGCGTAATGATTTTTAAAGGTTGCATTACAAACATTTAACTGTCCCATGTGATCAGCCAGTGCGATTGGAAGTCCATGCTCAATTATTGCCTCCGTAAATAAAACTTCGGCATTTATCACATCCAAATAATCTGTTTGGGCGACGAAAAACGTTGAAAGTTTTCCACTTGTATCGCTAGCAACGGCATTAGACTTGTGTTTTTTTGTCCCAACATGGTCTTTTACATCGCTAATTCCTCCGTGTCCGATCGAAAAATCTTGTCTGCACGAGGTGCAATTCGCGTAGTTTTCACCCTTTTTTTTTTTTTAATTAATGAAAAACCGTATTTTTTATCACTGCAACCGTAACCCGGAATAGGTTGATGAAAACCGTACGAATTACGGGAAAACCGGAGTAGTTGGCAGGTATGCCTCACTAATGCCTTGCATCGTCTATATTAGATATATAACAACGGGCGGGTGCGGGCGGATGGCGGGCGGGTGCGGTTCTGATCAAATGTTACATCGGGTGGATGGCGGATGGTTGACGACTTTCTGATGCGGTTGCGGATGAAATAATTGCCTATCCGCGCATCTCTAATATATATATATATATATATATATATATATATATATATATATATATATATATATATATATATATGTCTTAATAAGGTTATCCAAAAAATAGTGCTCGATACCGTAGTAGAGCGCAATATATGTATGTGTGGGGAAAAAAATCACAAGACTATTTCATCTCTACAGGCCTGTTTCATGAGGGGGGTACCCTCAATCGTCAGGAGATTTTAATGGGAGCATTCGCATACCATGGTTTATATAGGGCACAGAGTGGGTGGGTACAGGCTGGCCTAGGGGCGTGGTGATTGGTTCATGTGTTACCTAGGAGGTGTTTCCGTCTATGGCGGCATGTTGTTACAATTTCGCTGCGCTTGTTGAGGGATGACAGGTCTGGACGGTAGATAATAAACAGTTTCTCTTTCAAGCATAGGTTGCATCTTTTATTACCACTATTGTAAGGTGTGCTGGATGCAAGAATTTGCCATGTTATTGAATATTCAACATTATTGTCTTTGAGGTCCCAAATGTGTTTGCTGAGTTCTGTGGTATTTCGCAGGTTTTTGTTCCTGAAAGAAGCCTTGTGGTTGTTCCATCTGGTTTTGAATTCACCCTCGGTTAATCCTACATATGTGTCGGATGTGTTAATGTCCTTGCGTATTACCTTAGATTGGTAGACAACTGATGTTTGTAAGCATCCCCCGTTGAGGGGGCAATCAGGTTTCTTTCGACAGTTACATGCTTTGTTGGTTTTGGAGTCGTTCTGACTGGGGGTCGACGGCTCATTTGCAATTGTTTTGTTGTGGTTTGAGATGATTTGTCGTATATTGTTCATGCAGCTGTAGCTCAATTTGATGTTGTTCTTGTTGAATACTTTTCTTAGGTTGTTGTCTTTGGGAAAGTGTTTGTCAATCAGGTTGAGGAATTTGTGTCCAATGTTCGTTGAGACGTTTTTGCTGTATGGGGGGTTGTACCAGATGATGCCGTTTCGTTTTCTGTTCTTTTTTGGCTGGTTTCCTGGCGTGGGTTCATAGGTGAGGGTGAAATTGTATCCGCTTTCATCAAGGGCTTTTTGGTACGGGGGGGTTGCTTGGTCAAATTCAGCTTTGCTAGATGACAGCATCGATAGCCTTTTATTGATTCCGGTAGGTATTCTTTTCGTGGTGGCATGCCGCCATAGACGGAAACACCTCCTAGGTAACACATGAACCAATCACCACGCCCCTAGGCCAGCCTGTACCCACCCACTCTGTGCCCTATATAAACCATGGTATGCGAATGCTCCCATTCAAATCTCCTGACGATTGAGGGTACCCCCCTCATGAAACAGGCCTGTAGAGATGAAATAGTCTTGTGATTTTTTTCCCCACACATACATATATATATATATATATATATATATATATATATATAGTATATATAGTTTTAATTATACTCCAGCTCATAAACTTACAATAAAACATGCTTTTTTTTCATGAAAGTATCATTTTGCGGCCGTATTTGATGCACTGTGTTGCAACATTCCTGCAGCGTTTCGTGACCAACAGGCACTCTAACACGCACTCGACGGGGAAAATATCGTTAAAAGATACACAGAAAAAACAAAAAAATAACTTATTACCCTCATTTTGCCAAATTCTTTACTACGTTTGGACCAACAATCATGGGGAAAATTGTGACTTTTGTGTGAAGTATGTCAAGTGTGGTGGCTGCCTCCAATGTATTTGTAATCACCATATGTATCACTCATTAATATTATGTATTGTTCTAACTAATCTTTCTTTTTTGTTACATGCTAATAAGTGAGTAAGTGTACTTTGGTAGTTTTTTTCCCCATTTTTCTGCACAATAACTCAGATATGGTAACACTGGTGAGCAGTAGAGAATATGGAGTGATTCGTCGATCAGAACATATTTTCCTATATTCATTATTGAAGTATTTCCTGTCTATTTATGTTGTACATTTTTATGAGATTTCCGGTTAATTTTGTCATCTATTATTACACTCAAAATGTGGTTTCTTTTACTCTTGGAATGTCTGTCTATTTGTATTTGTGTTTGACTTTCTCTTCTGCTGCTACCGAATTGCATTATTTTAGTTTTGCTGAGATTCATAGATATTCTGTTTTTGTCAAACCATGTCTTTAACTCGTTGAATTCTTCTGTTATTATTTGTATGAGCTTCTGTGTGTTCTCTCCTGAACAAAATGCAGATGTTGTGACCTCCCATACTTGTCTTCTTCCCTGGGTTGTGGGCAAAGCAATGTAAAAGCCTTCCACAATTCTGGCGGGTGGAGCAGCACAACAGGGTATTTTTAAAAGTTAAAGTTAAAGTACCAATGATTGTCACACACACACACTAGGTGTGGCGAAATTATTCTCTGCATTTGACCCATCACCCTTGATCACCCCCTGGGAGGTGAGGGAAGCAGTGAGCAGCAGCGGTGGCCACGCCCGGGAATCATTTTTGGGGTTTATATACACTTTGTACATGACACTATGTACATGACTATGCACATGTTGACTCCAAGAGTGTGCAACACAGAATGAGAAAATATATATACACTATAACCACATATAAACCTGCTTGATGCTTCGGAAAGTTGCTTGGGATCAATTTTGGTTCAGATCAGGTAGAGCAGTGTTTTTCAACCACACTAGTGTGCCGTGAGATACAGTCTGATTGCCGTGGGAGATTATGTCATTTGGGTTAAAAATATTTTTTTGCAAACCAGTAATTATAATCTGCAAATAATGTGCCGTTGTTGTGTACCGGTGCCGTCTAGAGCTCGGCAGAGTAACCGTGTAATACTCTTCCATATCAGTAGGTGGAAGCTGGTAGCTAATTGCCTTATAGATGTCAAGAACACGTTGTGTGATACGACGATGGTTTGTCGTGATCACAATATGCAGACCAAAGCAGGAGGCAGCGTGCAGGTGAAACAGTATCTAATGCTTAAACCTAAAATAAACAAAAGGTGAGTGCCCCTAAGAAAAGGGAAAGGCTATTCAGAACAAAACTAAAACTGAACTGGCTACAAAATAAACAAAAACAGAATGCTGGACGACAGCAAAGACTTACAGCGTGTGGAGCAGACGGCGTCCACAAAGTACATCCGTACATCAACAATGTCCCCACAAAGAAGGGTAGCAACAACTTCAATAGTCTTGATTGCTAAAACAAAGCAGATGCGGGAAATAGCGTTTAATTAAACTGCTACAGGAAAACACCAAAAAAAAGAGAAAAAGCCACCAAAATAGGAGTGCAAGACAAGAACTAAAACTATACGCACGGGAAAACACCAAAAAACTCAAAATAAGTCACGGCGTGATGTGACAGGTCGTGACAGTACACCTACTTTGAGACGAGAACTATAGTGATGCATTATTGGTTATGGTTTGAATTCATATACAACAATTGCACCAACAACTTTTTATTGTCTACTGAGTTTCATTTTTTAATGATTTGTGCTGGTGGTGTGCCTACGGAATTTTTCAATGAAAAAAATGCGCCTTGGCTCAAAAAAGGTTAAAAACACTGAGGTAGAGGTTGAGCTGAGCCAGTTTTTAAATTTAGTAGGGAAGTTCGAATTTTAAGGTCTGTTGCTAGTGCATTCCACTGTGTGGTGGCAAAATAGTAGAATGCATTTTTACCCATGAGAGTCTTGAATTTGGGGGGGGGGGGGGGCGTGGTCTGAGGAACTCCCTCTCGTGTAGTACCTGTGAGCATCACTTACTCTGGTGAAATAGTTCGACAGGTACTTGGGGACAGTTTCTCTGAGTATTTTGAATACCAGGCACATTGCAATTTGGTGTACTCTTTCCTCAACTCTAAACCATCCTAATTTGGCAGATTTGAGTTAGGTGAGTCCTGCATGAGAGGATGAGCAGGAGTCTCACCAGCTTGATTTGGGAAGTTTGCAGTTTTGTTTTTAGTGGCTTGGGGATACTGGTGAACCATGAGGTGCAGGCGTAGTCAAAATGACACTGTATGAGGGCTCTGTCAATGTTACGGACAAGACTGCTTACATTCATGTGGATTATATGCAGTTCTCTGGCAGAGAAAATGTTTTCCATGTCTTGTGACAACAATGTTTCTTTTTCAGCGGTTGCGTGGTTGGGCGCCGCTAAAGAAATTACTCCATTATTGTCTGTTGCGCCATTGTTCGTGTCGTTGTTGTTGTCCCTGTAGTGGCTCGTCGTAGCCGGCAAGGCCATTGTTGTTGTGGGGAGTCTCCATGACGACGGTGTCCATCTGGTTCTCGTTTCGTTAGCCTGCAGCCTGTTGCGAGATGCAGCCGATGTTCTGGGTGACCCTCGGGCAGCGTCTCTGGGTTGTTCCATGACGATGGTGACGATGGTGTCTCGGTACCGATGGTCGTGTCATTTTTTGCCGGTCGTTCTGGTCCCGCGCGTCTCCTCCACTCTGGGTGCTGGGGTACTCCTTTGTTATGCAGTGGGATCACTTCCCCCACTACGACGCTAGCATTGTTGTTAGCATTAGCTATTCTGAACCATGCCCGGTCCGCTGGATTCGATTCTGTTGACAACGAATTTACCAATGAACCTGGGCCTGGACATGGATGTATGTCTCCTGATAGCATTAACAATAGATTGAGATAACAATTCGAACATCCATTCGACTTGCCATCCACTTCTTCCTGCTCTCCCTTTGTGGTGCGTTGAGTCGGACCTGGCAAGACATGTTGTGAAGGGCGGCTTTACTGAGCCCAAGATGTTTTTGTAAGTCCATCGTCACAGAATGAATGTCGAAGTTAGGGAAGTTTTCCATAGCTTCACCTACTTGTTTGGACTCATTTTCCTTCACATTTCTCAAGTTACTAAGTGCGTTTACGATGTAAATAACCGTGAGAAAGTATTGAATGGTGAGCGCTGGTGAAAACATGTCTGCTCGCGGTGAAGACGTGGTCAGTCAGAAGTTGTGATGTTTTAATTCACATGAATCAACTCGTGGTTTAAATGGATTTGTTATCCATGTGTTAAGTAGGAAATGCAGCAGTGCGGGTAAAAAAAAGGTTTGGTGACTCCTGCGGGGAACATAAGTTATATGAGAAGGAACTTGATAAACCACCACGGCACCATTCGGAAATATATTTATGACATATTGATATAAATTATTTAGTTATCAGATCTGCCATACTCTCTTTATACACCACTCTTGACAAAAAGGGCATTTTACAGACATCTAGTGGTACTTTTTAATACTAGTGTTTAACTAGGCCACCACCTACTCAACCTCACCTCTCTGGCTGCAGCTGTACTTTGATTTTCTCCCAGCAATGTCACATGCATGAGACGTCATCATGTTACCATAAACCTTATTGGACAATACATGATATATGCTTATTATTGAATGTTTTTCCCAAGACAAGCAAAATATCCCTTTATGCTATTTGGCATTATCTTTGAAGAACCGGTAATAAAAATTGAGCCTTGCTTTACTTTTGAATAAATGTAAGATTTTGGATGGATGCATGTGTTTATAGTAATAATAACTAGTTTTAATATGATTACCGTATTTTCCGCACTATAAGGAGCACCTAAAAACCTCCAATTTTCTCAAAAGCTGACAGTGCGCCTTATATTCCGGTGCGCCTTATATATAGACCAATATTGAGCCACAACAGGTCTCCCATCTAATGGATGCATAACGTAACCCCAGCCTCTACTGTAGCGTCTATTCTATGCGCCTTATAATGCGGTGCGCCTTATAATGCGGTGCGCCTGATATACAAACCCCGTTTCCATATGAGTTGGGAAATTATGTTAGATTTAAATATAAACGGAATACAATGATTTGCAAATCATTTTCAACTCATATTCAATTGAATATGCTACAAAGACAACATATTTGATGTTCAAGCTGATAAACTTTTTTTTTTTTGCAAATAATCATTAACTTTCAAATATGATGCCAGCAACACGTGACAAAGAAGTTGGGAAAGGTGGCAATAAATACTGATAAAGTTGAGGAATGCTCATCAAACACTTATTTGGAACATCCCACAGGTGAACAGGCAAATTGGGAACAGGTGGGTGCCATGATTGGGTATAAAAGTAGATTCCATGAAATGCTCAGTCATTCACAAACAAGGATGGGGTGAGGGTCACCACTTTGTCAACAAATGCGTGAGCAAATTGTTGAACAGTTTAAGAAAAACCTTTCTCAATCGGCTATTGCAAGGAATTTAGGGATTTCACCATCTACGGTCCGTAATATCATCAAAGGGTTCTGAAAATCTGGAGAAATCACTGCACTTAAGCAGCTAAATCCGTGACATTCGATCCCTCAGGTTGTACTGCATCAACAAGCGACATCAGTGTGTAAAATATATCACCACATGGGCTCAGGAACACTTCAGAAACCCACTGTCAGTAACTACTGTTGGTCGCTACATCTGTAAGTGCAAGTTAAAACTCTCCTATGCAAGGCGAAAACCGTTTATCAACAACACCCAGAAACGCCGTCGGCTTCGCTGGGCCCGAGCTCATCTAAGATGGACTGATACAAAGTGGAAAAGGGTTCTGTGGTCTGACGAATCCACATTTCAAATTGTTTTTGGAAACTGTGGATGTCGTGTCCTCCGGACCAAAGAGGAAAAGAACCATCCGGATTGTTATAGGCGCAAAGTTGAAAAGCCAGCATCTGTGATGGTATGGGGGTGTATTAGTGCC
Organism: Nerophis lumbriciformis; assembly: GCF_033978685.3. Classification (NCBI taxonomy): domain Eukaryota; kingdom Metazoa; phylum Chordata; class Actinopteri; order Syngnathiformes; family Syngnathidae; genus Nerophis; species Nerophis lumbriciformis. Next base: position 33,609,451 of record NC_084556.2, read on the forward strand.
CAAGACATGGGTAACTTACACATCTGTGAAGGCCCCATTAATGCTGAAAGGGACATACAGGTTTTGGAGCAACATATGTTGCCATCCAAGCAACGTTACCATGGACGCCCCTGCTTATTTCAGCAAGACAATGCCAAGCCACGTGTTACATCAACGTGGCTTCATAGTAAAAGACTGCGGGTACTAGACTGGCCTGCCTGTAGTTCAGACCTGTCTCCCATTGAAAATGTGTGGCGCATTATGAAGCCTAAAATACTACAACGGAGACCCCCGGACTGTTGAACAACTTAAGCTGTACATCAAGCAAGAATGGGAAAGAATTCCACCTGAGAAGCTTAAAAAAATGTGTCTCCTCAGTTCCCAAACGTTTACTGAGTGTTGTTAAAAGGAAAGGCCATGTAACACAGTGGTGAACATGCCCTTTCCCAACTACTTTGGCACATGTTGCAGCCATGAAATTCTAAGTTAATTATTATTTGCAAAAAAAAAAATTAAGTTTATGAGTTTGAACATCAAATATCTTGTCTTTGTAGTGCATTCAATTGAATATGGGTTGAAAAGGATTTGCAAATCATTGTATTCCGTTTATATTTACATCCAACACAATTTCCCAACTCATATGGAAACGGGGTTTGTATGAACAAAGTTTTAAAATAGGCCATTCATTGAAGGTGCGCCTTATAATCCGGTGCGCCTTATCGTGCGGAAAATACGGTAAATAAGACATTTTGGTCCCAAATGGGCCAGCCGGCTCTGGTCTTATCTCAAGTGTTAATTTTTACCAGAGTTGGTTGAATTGATCCAAATATCAATATTGTTAATACCGCGCAAATATTAGTCTGAGTTGTAGTGCAAAAAGACAAATAGTAAGAAGTGCATACTTGGAGAGAGCGTGCAGACTCAGTTTAATTTACAGACATCACACAGCAAAGAACACGACAGTCGCCTTTCTATGACATCATCTTTGCGCCTCCCTCTCCAGGCATGACATACAAACATACAAAAAAATCTAACTTTTACCTGCATCCTCCCTCACTGGAAGAATTGTCCATACTTACACGTATACAAAGGCAAACCACAATGTAAACAACACACATGAGAGAGACGTTGGAGAGTTGAGGCAAATAACCAATAAACAATCATGTGTTACAAAAGGGATAATCCTATTATTTTGTTGATATTGTTACATTGTCTTATAATGTTGTATTTATATATTGTTACATTGGTTCTACATAATTGTGTTGATACAATTTTTGTTTGCATGAAATCTTTGTCCTGTGGTTATAGTGGTGATCATTGTGTTAGTTTATTTTGAATATGCATACACTTACAATATGATACATGAAATATTTCGAATTTACCATTACAACATTTCCAAAAAGGAGTAGGAAGAAAAAGAGCTAATTTAGTCGTACCCCTTTTAGTTTGAAATTTATTTTTTAACATGTTTGTTTGTACTCAATCTGTAACACAACAGTGGATACCGATACAGATCATCTTCGAGCCGCTTTCTGATGTGGCGTTTTGTCTTATTTACATGGCTCACCTTCGACAGCGTCTTCTCCCCGTCATCTTTGTAGTAGCGGTGTAGCGTGCAAGGACGGGTGTGGAAGAAGTGTCAAAAGATGGAGCTAAATGTTTTAATGACATGCAGACTTTACTTAAATCAATAACGGAGCAGCATCTCCTCATCCGTGGATCACTAGTGCAATAACAACACTGGAAATGTGTCCCGTGAAAAACCGTCACACCTGAACTCTCTAATAACTGAAGTTCCTTGGGTGAATAATGTATATTCACTACACCGGTATGTTTTAGCGCTTTCATGGCGAGTTTACTGACAGATATAAGTAAGAACTAGAGATGTCCAATAATATCGGCCGATAAATTCTTTAAAATGTAATATCAGAAATGATCGGTATCGTTTTTTTTTACTATCGGTATCGTTTTTTTTTGTTTTTTTTATTAAATCAACATAAAAAACACAAGATACACTTACAATTAGTGCACCAACCCAAAAAACCTCCCTCCCCCATTCACACTCATTCACACAAAAGGGTTGTTTCCTTCTGTTATTATCATTCTGGTTCCTACATTATATATCAATATATATCAATACAATCTGCAAGGGATACAGTCCGTAAGCACACATGATTGTGCGTGCTGCTGGTCCACTAATAGTACTAACCTTTAACAGTTAATTTGACTAAGTTTCATTAATTACTAGTTTCTATGTAACTGTTTTTATATTGTTTTATTTTGTTTTTTATTCAAGAAAATGTTTTGAATCTATTTATCTTATTTTTATTTTATTAATTTTTAAAAAAAAGGACCTTTTCTTCACCATACCTGGTTGTCCAAATTAGGCATAATAATGTGTTAATTCCACGACTGTATATATCGGTATCGGTTGATATCGGTATCGGTAATTAAAGAGTTAGACAATATCGGAATATCGAATATCGGCAAAAAGCCATTATCAGACATCCCTAGTAAGAACTTTACACTACTTTATATTAGAAATGGCAACAGCAGAGGATGAATGTCCCATTACAAGAAGATAGAGAAAAAGAAGAAGCTTATCGACTACGGTGTCACCACGGACTACAAAGGCGGACTCGCACAAATTTTTAGGACTTATGCAGATCCCAAATACAGATCAGCAGGTACAGAAGGTAAGCAAAGTTATACATATTAAAAGTTATACATATTAAATACCTAAACTAACAATGTTCTCATAAATAAATAGTTAAATTATGGTTCACATAATGAGAATATTGGGATTATCTAATTTTTAAATAAGGTTCAAGATGTTTGTACTTTGAGTGTAAACAGGTTTTTTTTTTTTAAATGGATCATAATAGTGTATTGTTTGACTTCTTTGCTTAATTCATTCCATAATTTAGTTCCACATACTGATAAGCAAAACGTCTTAAGTGTTGTATGTGCATAACATTTTTTTAAATCTATTTTATTGTTTTATTATATTTTTTTTTTTAGTTATGTATGTGGTGTCCGGAAGCTAAAGGAACTTTTATTCATTTATTGTGAGAATGTCAGAGAAAAAATTAGTTGTGGACTGAAAAAACAACAGGAGCAATCACATTTTTAAATAAAAACATCACAATGACAATACAACCTTGTAATATTGGTGATCTGCATCAATTTAGTAACGTGTCATCAAAGAATAAAAATGCATTTCTGTCAATATGCATCATAATAAAAACAGTAATTAAAAAAAAAAGAAAAAAGATAGACGTTGATAGTCCAATTCATATTGACTGGTATACACAAGCTATTGAGATGAAGATAGGCATTTAGGTTAGATAATAATGAGTCATCTTTTGAAATATGGGATCCATCTATCTATCCATCCATTTCCTAGGCGGAAGGCAGGGTGCACCCTGGACAAGTTGCCTCCTCGCAGGGCCAACACAGATAGACAGACAACATTCACACTCACCTTCACACACTAGGGCCAATTTAATGTTGCCAATCAACCTATCCCCAGGTGCATGTCTTTGGAGGCGGGAGGAAGACGGAGTACCTGGAGAGAACCCACGCAGTCACGGGGACAACATGCAAACTCCAAATACTAGATCCATTGTATGAATTCGTTTAAACTATTAAATGAACATAAGATATGTCAACATTGTGGAAGTAGAGAAACAGGTCTGTAGTTTGTAAACTGGTGTTTGTCTCCAGTCTTGATATTTTCATTTTGTTTGGGAATTTGTCTGTTTGAAATGATAGATTGCTGATTTACGTTGCAAAGGTTCTGAAATCTCTTCAAAAATCTATTTCAGTTCTGTTACACATTTATTCACAATTTTGATTTATTTTATTTGGTTTATTACGATTATAATAATTGTTGTTTTATTCTTTGGTAATATAATTCTTGCATTCTTGTTCGCACTATTAAACTTAAAAAGTAGCCAAATATTTGGCCACAAATGCAATTTTATTGTCAGAATGTCATACAGGTACATTTTTAAATGTGTTACTTGAATGCACGTAATTTCTTTGCTCAAAACCTGGTAACAGTTTTATTGGAGGTCCATTCATGGTGTATTTTGGAGTGAAATTTGCCAGTGTGTACAGCAGTCTCCTCACTCTTCTTTGAACTGACATATGTATTGGCCCTTTCACTGACTTTATAACAATCTTTGCCACCTTTTTTTGGGTATCCATCCAAGGAGCTTGTGCGGTCAAAATAAATTGTGTGATTAATCTGCTTATGTACATGATTAGTGCAATATTTTTAGGTGATTAATCACATGAGTTGACTTATTTATGACAGCCTTACAAAAAAGATATTGGACTAAACTGCTAAAGTGTTTGTTTATTCAACATTTTTATTTAGCCATTTGATCACACACCAACATCAAGGACCTATACTACGAAGCAGGATTTCTGATTATCCAGGATAAGTTTGAGGAATAAGCAGTACCGCAAAGCTGAGCAGTAACTGTAGCTGGAGTAATTTATGTACCCGGAGTTAACCTGCTCGGGGGCTTGCTAGATTTATAGATTCAAGATCAGAGCTGAGTGAATGTGAGTGTGAATGTTGTCTGTCTATCTGTGTTGGCCCTGCGATGAGGTGGCGACTTGTCCAGGGTGTACCCCGCCTTCCGCCCGATTGTAGCTGAGATAGGCTCCAGCGCCCCCCACGACCCCAAAAAGGGAATAAGCGGTAGAAAATGGATGGATGGATGGATTGCTGTTGAAGGGACAGCACATCTCTGCCAGCTTCTAGGGTTGTATGTTTACAATGACACAATGTACAAACAATGTACTTACAGTGCACTATAAAATGTTAAAATGATAGTTAATTGCTGGGTTGCAACCCCGTGACTCTAAGGCAGGGGTCGGCAACTCGCGGCTCCGGAGCCGCATGCGGCTCTTTGATCACTCTGATGCGGCTCAGCTGCATACTTGCCGACCCTCCCGATTTTCCCTGGAGACTTCCGAATTTCAGTGCCTATCCCGTAAATCTCCCGGGGCAATCATTCTCCGACTTCCACCCGGGCAACAATATTGAGGGCGTGCCGTGATGGCACTGCCTTTAGCGTCCTCTACAACCTGTCGTCACGTCAGCTTCTTCACCATACTATCTGCATGCCAGCCCAGTCACATGATGTATGCAGCTTCTGCTTAAACACGTAAGTGACTGCAAGGCATACTTTTTCAACAGCCATACAGGTTACACTGAGGGTGGCGATATAAACAACTTTAACACTCTTACTAATATACGCCACAATGTGAACCCACACCAAACAAGAATAACAAATACATTTCGGGAGAACATCCGCACCGTGACACAACATAAACACAACAGAACAAATCAGAATCCCATGCATCCCTAACTCTTCTGGGCTACATTATACACCCCCGCTACCATCAAACCCCGCCTCCCCAACCCCGCCCACCTCAACCGACGCACAGAGGGGCGAGGGGTTGATGTGTGGGGGGGCGGGGTTTGTATGCAGTGTTATTTCATTTAAAATTTCAAAATAGTTTTGTGGCTTCCATTGCTTTCTTTAATTTGTGAAAATGGCTCTTTGAGTGGTAAAGGTTGCCGACCCCTGCCCTAAGGGCACGACCGTAATGGGATTGGTAAGCAAGTATTCCACGTGGTTACTGTTTATTTACCTTTAGCAGCCCAAATGTCAATGTTTGTAAACGTTCAGAGGCCAATAGTCATATCATCAAAAAATAATAGCTACATGTGATGAAGTACACGTGTAGAGTAAATAGACGTTTAAGAAAAAAGGCTTTTTACAAATTTTGAAAGATTCAACTCAACCAAATTTGACTTTTCAAACTAATTTGCTGCCCAAGCTTATTTTTAAACTCACAAGGAGTAAAAGAACATCATCCAGATACAGAATATATATTGTTCTTATTATTATTCTTAATTAATACTATCATTCCAACAACTAACCAACTTTTGTTACGTCTGAGTCGCATGGTTTTGCGGTGGTCGTTTCCCCAAGATGCGGCAGGACGTCAAAAGGCAGCGTGCAGGTAAGAAGGTGATTTATTCCAATAACAAAGGCAAGAATACAAAAAGGAAAATGTGCGGATGGCACGAGAAGCGACAGCAAAGCTTAACAACAAGTCTCGCAAACAAAAGAGCAAGAAGATAGTAATTCTAAACGAACATAAAAATAAATACCAACAAAAGTGTCTCATGTTGCAAATAAGACTGCCAGGCAGAATGTGGCGCAAGGCAGGAATAAATAGCTCTCTGATTAGTGACAGGGAGCAGGTGAGCGTCCCGACCAATAAGCAGAGGCAGGTGACGAAAATCAGCAACCATGGCAACTATGAAAACAAACGTGGCTGCTGAAACAGAAATAAACAACAACTAAGGAAACACCAAACTAAACAATACATGACCCGGGCAACGGATCATGACAGCTTTAGCACACTCAAAAATTAACCATATCTTGCAAAAAATGTGTACACATCATGACAAGGCGCACAGAAATCAACAACCATAGTGAGATGGTTTTCGGCCATTTTGGTTTTGAAGTCGCAACCTTGGAAGGATTTGGCCGCTTGCTTTTTTTTTAATAAATAATGTTCAAATCCGGGATGTGTTTTTTTCGTCCTTAGAATTTGGCAATACAAAAGGAGCTCTGTGCTGTAAATGGCGCACTCGCTGCTCTTTGGACAGCAATGTATACATAAAAAATATTTATTTTATTTTATTCTTATTTCTGTTACATCAATGTTCATGCCATTTAAGTATTTAGTGCAATTATATAATCCGACAACCACCAAATTTTTACCTAAACTCTTGCACTCGTTAAACATGACTTACCGTTATCGTTTCTAAATTTTTCAAAGTCATTTTATTTATACAATGAATTAGGTTGTATAACAACAGGTAGATAAAATAACCGTAAGGTAAATAAACCAGGTTAAGAATGTTGTGTAAAAGTTTTGAAGGAAATGCTATAAATAATAATACAAATTACACTAAACTTGGCACGGCGTGGCGCAGTGGAAGAATGGCCGTGCGCGACCCGAGGGTCCCTGGTTCAATCCCCACCTAGTACCAACCTCGTCATGTCCGTTGTGTCCTGAGCAAGACACTTCACCCTTGCTCCTGATGGGTGCTGGTTAGCGCCTTGCATGGCAGCTCCCTCCATCAGTGTGTGAATGTGTGTGTGAATGGGTAAATGTGGAAGTAGTGTCAAAGCGCTTTGAGTACCTTGAAGGTAGAAAAGCGCTATACAAGTACAACCCATTTATCATTTATTTAAACTTATTGCAGGTGTATTGCATCAGTATCAATTACTAAAAACAGTAATAAATATATAACATTTTTGCATGTATGTGGTGTTTTATTTCCGTCATTTTATGGAGTTCTGCAATCTGCAATGGCAGTTTGATAAAAAACTGTCTCGGAACCTTACAGTTTTACTTGACAGGCAGCAGTACCTTTTGCCAAAGGGCAGAAGAAGAGAAAACAGTCCATGACAGGGGTGATTGGGGCCCTTGCTGATTCTCATTGTGTTAGACAGGCAGCGTTGTTCTGCCAGTTCCCCAGGAAGTGCAAGTGGGAACCCAATAATCTTTTCACCCACTACCCACTGTTCTCAGTGCCCTTTTTGTCTGAGGCGTTGCTGCTCTTGTGCCACAGAAATATGCTCCTGGTTAGCAAACATTCAACAGTGTTTTTGTAGAAGGTGATGAAGACTGATGGGCTGAAGTGTGCTGGCTTTAACCTTTGCAGGAAGTTCAAGTGCTGGTGAGCCTTTTTGACAGCAGAGAAGGTGTGCAGCTGGGACCATGTGAGGTTGTTAGCCACTTGAACTCCCAGGATATCCACAGCAGTGTCCTAATGAAGATTGCATGTGCAGATTTGTCCTGACATTTTTTTAATAATTTAGAGCGTACCTTTATTTTACTCAAATATAATTTGATTTTAATTCATTTTATTAGTACATTTAAGGCCTGATCTACTAAGATCCTGAATAACAAATGCTAAATAGCATGTGCAAACTATAAAATTGCATGTACTGTTAGTGGGCGTGTTGCGGGTGATCTACTAAGGCTGTGTGTACAATTAATAACAAGTGCAAAACAGGTGTATGCTTGATAATTCATGATTCTATTTGCAAATCCAAGTTTACGCCAAAATACTGGAAAGGAGGGTCCGGCCGATAGTCGAAGCTCAGATTCAAGAGGAGCAATGTGGATTCCGTCCTGGTCGTGGAACAACTGACCAGCTCTTTACTCTTGCGGGAATCCTGGAAAAGGCCTGGGAGTATGCCTATCCAGTCTACATGTGCTTTGTGGATTTGGAGAAGGCGTATGACCGCGTCCCCCGGGAGATTCTGTGGGAGGTGCTGAGGGAGTACGGGGTTAGGGGGACCCTGCTGAGGGCCATCAAATCTCTGTACAACCAAAGCGAGAGTTGTGTTCGGGTGCTTGGATATAGGTCGGATCCGTTTTAGTGGGGTTTGGTCTAGCCAGGGCTGCGCTCTGTCACCTCTCCTGTTTGTGATTTTCATGGACAGGATTTCTAGGCAGAGTCGTGACCATGGCGGAGAGGGTACACGTCTCGGGGGGGCTAAAGGTTGCGTCACTGCTGTTTGCAGATGATGTGGTTCCGATGGCACCATCAGTACGTGACCTTCATGTCTCACTGGATCGGTTCGCAGCCGAGTGTTCAGCGGCTGGAATGAGGATCATCATCTCCAAATCTGAGGCCATGTTTCTCAGCAGAAAACTGATGGTTTGTACAATCCAGGCAGAGTACGAGACTCTGTCCCAGGTGGAGGAGTTTAAGTATCTCGGGGTCTTGTTTACGAATGAGGGAAATATGGAGAAGGAAATCAGCTGGAGAATCGAAACAGCTGGGGCAGTATTGCAGCCTCTCGCCACACTGTTGCGACGAAGCGAGAGCTGAGCCAGAAGGCAAAGCTCTCGGTCTACCAAGCTATCTACATTCCTACTCTCACCTATGGTCATGAAGTGTGGGTCATGACCGAAAGAATAAGATCGCGGATACAAGCGGCCGAAATGAGTTTCCTCAGAAGGGTGGCTGGCATCTCCCGTAGAGATAGGGTGAGGCTAATGTTGCTCTGGAGAGGGAAGTCTGGGGGTCTCTGCTGGAGCTGTTGTGCCAGCGACCCGATTCTGGATGGATGGATGGATGGATCTTCTGTGCATTAGCTTAGTAAATCAGCTTTGCGTGTGCTATCAATTTTGCACGTGGTTTAATACATGCTAAACTTTTATAGATCAGGCCCTAGGTCTATGGGAAGAACACACATATAATGCAGCTCATAGGTTTTTTAGGCCTCTCTTTCATCCGCTACATCAGGTATGTTTGCAAGCTGTTTCTTTGATATTGTTGCCTCTCACATGTTAAAGTTGAGGACGAATGCAAAAACAAATCCGCATGTCAGTACATCAGCTAGTGCACTAAAGTCACCTCCACATTCCTCAAAGAGCAAGTCCCAGTCAGTCAGCTCAAAACACCCCTTCAGTGTCTCAGTGGCGTCATCATTCCAACCCCTAGTTGTTCTTGTTACAGCTGTGTCAGTTCTAAGTTGAGACCTGTATCTTGGCAGCAGCAAAATGACATTACGATCTGATCTACCAATAGAAGGGCAGGATTTTGACATACGTTTGTATGGTATGTTACTATAACACTAGTCAAGCTTATTAGAATTAGTAATATATACACATTTCTTCAGATTGGGAGGCTACTGAGCTATATCACATCTATTAAAATCCCCCAACAGAAATACTGGTTGCTCACCGGTATTTTTAGCAGCTCTTTTGTAACAGTCTGCTATGTGTTCTACAGTTAGTAACAAATCAGGTCCTAGAACATAAACCAAAACTACAGTGATCTGAGAGAATTTACGTAGCAGGTAAGGTGATCTGAATGACAAGACTATCAATTCATAGTGCTTGCAACTCTCAGTCTCTCTTACTGTGAAGTTCCACTGCCATTTTTTTTGTATACGGCCATGCAGAGCTCGCCCTCAACTTACTTTCGTCTTTGGCTGCGTCCCTGTCAAAACAGATTATATTAAAACCATCCAGGCAAAAGTCAACGTCCTCAGAAAGCCAACTTTCTGTGAAATAGGACAGACAGTTTCTATGATAGTCCAAACCCCACTTTCATGGGGCGGTATGGCGTAGTGGGTAGAGCAGCCGTGTCAGAAACCTGAGGGTTGCAGGTTCGCTCCCCGCCTCATGACATCCAAATCGCTGCCCTTGTGTCCTTGGGCAGGACACTTCACCCTTGCCCCCAGTGCCGCTCACACTGGTGAATGAATGATGAATGAATGATAGGTAGTGGTCCGAGGGCCCGTAGGCGCAAACTGGCAGCCTCGCTTCCGTCAGTCTACCCCAGGGCAGCTGTGGCTACAAATGAAGCTTACCACCACCAGGTGTGAATAAATGATGGGTTCCCACTTCTCTGTGAGCGCTTTGAGTGTATAACAATAGAAAAGTGCGATATAAAATCTAATCCATTATTATTATTATTATTATGAGTGCAGAAAGTTCATCCTCCTTGTTGCAAAGCGATCAGACATTTGACTTTGAATATTGGCTTCCCTTTTTCTCAGTCTGTTCCGTAATTTTCAGAGAGGTCCTTGCTTCCTCCATACTCTTTTCCTCTTGCATCAGCAAAGTAGCTACATGGTAATGTGATTCATGAGGCCGGGGGTGTCTGCCGTGGCTTCAGGTGGGCGCCGCTCATCTACAGCAGGTAATCCCGCGTGTAGGTAATGTTTTGATGGTGAATGGTGTGTGAACATTGTCCATTAACTTGGTATAGACTTGCTATTGTGAGCCAAGTACACACCAGATGAAACACTGCCGTCATCAACATCATGCTAGTCATAAGTCGCACACTAAAAAAAACAGAATAAAACCACCTAAAATAAGTGTCTGGGTTGTCAGGCAGTGTTTGCTGAGTGTGTTTGGGGCTTGTCTATCAGAAAGTCCAGTATTCAGTGTTGCATAAAGCTGTTCAGTCTCAGTGGGCCTAGTTTGTTTAGGACAGAGTTCACCAACCTTTTTAAGCCCAAGCTCCCAGGTCTCAAAAACTAAAGCAAAATCTATGTTTATATCTATCTATCCAAATATATATATATATATATATATATATACATATATATATATATATGTATATATATATATATATATATATATATATATATATATATATATATATATATATATATATATATATAGTATTATTAAACATTTTAGTTTTTAGTGGTTTTATTATTGTTTGATGTCAACAATATTTTTTTTCTCATTGTGCGTCTTTGTGTTTTTTTGTTTTTCTTAATATTCCTAAGACTATTGACAAACGAGTCACGAGCCACAGATGGCCCCTATGCCGCACTTTGAGCACCCCAACTGTAACTGTCTATGGCCACTATATTCCTAGTAATGTAATATTTGTGTTCATCCTTTGGTTACGTCAACACCAGAAGTAGTAAAATCAGCTGTTCACCAGGCTGGTTTTTCCTTTGTGATAAAGAGGGGATAAACAGAGAAGTCCTTCTTGAGCTGCCGCCTTGTTTTATCATATATTACTGCCTTTGCACATGTCAATGTTTACATCTTTATATAAATCCATCCGTCCATCCATTTTCTATCGCTTGTCCTGTTCGAGGTCGCGGGGGTGCATCATCACAAAATCCGTACATTGGAGCAATGCTCACAGAGTGTGGGGATACTCACGAGTTCTTGGCTGAGTGCCTGTAAGTTGGAGTTCACCCCAGTGGATAAGAGGGTCGCCTCCTTCGCCTTAGGGTTGGAGGGGGGGAAAACTCTGACTGTTGTTTGTGCGTACGCACCAAACAAGAGTTCAGAGGATTCGGCCTTCTTGGATACCTTGTATGGGGTCCTGTATGGGGCGCCAGCGGGCGATTCCATAGTCTTGCTGGGGGACTTCAACGCGCACGTGGGCAATGACAGTGATACTTGGACTGGCGTGATTCGGAGGAACGTTCTCCCTGAAATGAACCTGAGTGGTGGATTGTTATTGGACTTCTGTGCTAGTCATGGACTTGCGATAACAAATACAATGTTCAAGCATAAGGATGCTCATAGGTGTACCTGGTACCAGAGTACCCTAGGCCAAAGATCAATGATCGATTTTGTAACCGCATCAGCTGATCTGAGGCCATATGTTTTGGACACTGAATTGAAGAGAGGGGCTGAACTGTCAACTGATCACCATCTGGTGGTGTGTTGGGTCAGATGGCGGGGGAACCTCTGGACAGACCTGGCAAACCCAAATGTGTAGTGCGGGTGAACTGAGAACGTTTGGAGGAGTCCTCTGTCCGGAAGGACTTCAACTCCCACCTCCGGCGGGACTTCTCTGCCATCCCTGTGGAGGTTGGGAACATTGAACAGGAATGGGCAATGTTCAAAGCCTCTATTGCTAAAGCTGCAGCTGCGAGCTGTGGCCAAAAAGTCTTAGATGCCTCAAGGGGCGGTAACCCTCGAACACCCTGGTGAACAGCGGTGGTCAGGGAAGCCGTCCAACTGAAGAAGGAGTCTTACCGGGGTATGTTATCCCAGGGGTCTCCGGAGGCAGTTGCAAGGTACCGACAGGCCCGAAGGGCAGCGGCCATGGCTGTGGACGAGGCTAAGCAGAGGGTGTGGGAGTAGTTTGGGGAATCCATGGAGAAGGACTATCAGGCGGCACAAAGCTGTTCTGGAAGACCATACGGCATCTCAGGAGGGGGAAGCAGGGAACCATCCAAGCTGTGTACAGCAAGGAATGGACTCTGCTGACTTCAAGTGAGGAAGTCGTAGGGCGTTGGAAAGAGCACTTTAAGGAACTCCTGAACCCAACTACATCGGACACACCCTCCCTGACAGGAGCAGAGCCTGAGGATGATGGGGGATCGACGTCGATCTCTTGGAGTGAAATCACTGAGGTAGTTAGACAACTCCACAATGGCAAAGCTCCGGGGGTTGACGAGATTCGTCCAGAAATGCTGAAAGCTCTGGGTGTTGAGGGGCTGTCTTGGTTGATACGCCTTTTCAACATTGCGTGGAAGTCTGGGACAGTGCCGAGGGAGTGGCAGACTGGAGTGTGCTAATTACAGGGGTATCACACTACTCAGCCTCCCTGGGAAAGTTTACGCCAAGGTACTGGAAAGGATGGTCAGGCCGATAGTCGAACCTCAGATTCAAGAGGAGCAATGTGGATTCCGTCCTGGTCCTGGAACAACTGACTAGCTCTTTACTCTTGCAGGAATCCTGGAGAAGGCCTGGGAGTATGCCTATCCAATGTACATGTGCTTTGTGGATTTGGAGAAGGCGTATGACCGGGATCTTGTGGGAGTTGCTGAGGGAGTACGGGGTGAGTCATCCAATTACTTTACAACCAAAGCAAGAGTTGTGTCCGGGTGCTTGGATGTAAGTTGGATCCGTTTCCAGTGGGGGTTGGTCTCCGCCAGGCCTGCGCTCTGTCACCTATCCTGTTTGTGATTTTCATGGACAGGATTTCTAGGCAAAGTCGTGACCATGGTGTAGAGGGTATACGTCTCGTGAGGCTAAAGGTTGCGTCACTGCTGTTTGCAGATGATGTGGTCCTGATGACACCTTCAGTTCGTGACCTTCAGCTCTCACTGGATTTGTTCACAGCTGAGTGTTCAGCAGCTGGAATGAGGATCAGCATCTCCAAATCTGAGGCCATGGTTCTCAGCAGGAAACCGATGGTTTGTTCAGTCCAGGTAGAGGACGAGACTCTGTCCCAGGTGGAGGAGTTTAAGTATCTCGGGGTCTTGTTCATGAGTGAGGGAAAGATGGAGAAGGAAATCAGCCGGATAATCAGAGCAGCTGGGGCGGTATTGCAGTCTCTCTGCCGCACTGTTGTGACGAAACGAGAGCTGAGCCAGAAGGCAAAGCTCTCGGTCTACATTCCTACTCTTACCTATGGTCATGAAGTGTGGGTCATGGCCAAAAGAATAAGATCGCGGATACAAGCGGCCGAAATGAGTTTCCTCAGAAGGGTGGCTGGGATCTCCCTTAGAGATAGGGTGAGAAGTTCAGTCACCCGAGAGAGACTCGGAGTAGAGCCGCTGCTCCTTCGCTTGGAAAGGAGTCAGCTTAGGTGGTTCGAGCATCTCATGCGGATGCCTCACGAGCGTCTCCCTAGGGAGGTCCTCGTTGCACGTCCCACTGGGAGGAGACCCCGCGGCAGCCCAAGGACCAGATGGGAGGATTACATCTCCTCTCTGGCCTGGGAACGCTTCGGGATTCCCCAGGAGGAAGTTGCTAATGTTGCTCTGGAGAGGGAAGTCTAGGTGTCTTTGCTGGAGCTGTTGTCCCCGCGACCCGATTCCGGATAAGCGGTTGAAGATGGATGGATGGTACTAGGGGTGTCAAAAAAAAAATTGATTTTTGAATAGATCACGATTGTTATTTATAATGATCCTTAATGGATTAAAGAAAAATCAAAAATAGTTTTGTTTCGTTTTTTTAAATCTGTCTTGTCCAGTTCCTCAGAAAAATCATATGTTTGATATAAATGCCCATATTGGCTGTACAGATTTACTCTAAAAAAAGAGAAGACTGGGATACTTCTCTTATAGCCTTATTTGTATTTGACTTTATTGAATGTTTGGCTAGAATTTTATCAAACAAAGCCAGCTTTATTTTAAGTAATACAGAAATGTATCTGAGCGGTTTATCTATTTATGGTGAAATGTAATTAATCATAGAACTGGCACCCAATGTTATTAAAAAAGTATTGATTTTGAATTGAGAATCGATTCTGAATTACATTTTTACCCCTAAGAATCAAATCGAAGCCGTTACAATATCATGTTTGTATTCTGTTTGGCCAACTTTACTCTCTTTCTGAGCGCTTCCCTCCACTTCTTTGGCTTGTTTGCATTGATTGTATCACCTGGTGTTGGAGGGCTATTTAAGCCAGTCTCTTTTCTTTGTTGGTTGTGGGAGCATTCCAAATGTTTGGTGTCTTGGGGTACAGAGGAACTGTCACAGTTTGTGGCATTTTTTACTTCTTGTTTTGCATTTTTTCTTGTTAGGTCGCTTTAGTTGTTTTTTGTACACAGTTTCCCTGTGCTTGCTTTGTGCATATCCCTGTTGCACTCTACTTTGGATTTTTGGACCTTTTGACATTAAATACCCATTTACCTACATGTTGCCTGCTGTCTCCTGCTTTTTGGGGTTACGACCTCCACTAGAAAGTGCATTCCTAATCGAATGATCCCACCAACAAATAGCAGTTTGATAAATGCCCACCTGGAATCAGTGTATGCGATTTGGGCTATCACTCAGCACAGCCTTGACTCAAAACTTTCTAATGTCCATTACGGAACACCACCAGCCCAGGGGGACGTGCATAGGATTGTCTCGAGGCACAAATCTGGGGAGGGGTACAAAAACATTTCTGCTGCCTTGAAGGTAGTAATGAGCACAGTGGCCTCCATCATTCGTAAATGGAAGAAGTTTGGAACCACCAGGACTCTTCCTAGAGCTGGCCAGTCGTCTAACCTGAGCGATCAGGGGAGAAGGGCCCTAGTGAAGGGAGGTGATCAAAACCCGATGGTCATTCTGTCAGAGCATTCCTCTGTGGAAAGAGGAGTGATGAGCTTCGTGCGATGCAATGGAGATGTAATCAAACTCTCATCAGACACATTTTACCTTTGGCTTTGTAGGTATATTTATTGTAGCGGCAGTAAAGTAACTGTGCTGCCGCTCTACACATGGAAAGACTCATGACACCGGAACCGGAAGCATAGGTGTCAGATAACACAGAGGTAAACACTGCCCTCTAATGGACACAATGGGTAAGGGCGTACAACAGTACCACACTTAACACCCCCACTTGTCCTTAGCTTATTGTGGTACATTATTTTTGATAGAAAATATAACAACAAAAACACATTTTGGCACACTATATACTTTTCTTGCACTTAAGTGCCAAACAAATACTGAGCAAACTTCTTCAGTTGTAGCTTAGTGGCTGGTTTTGTCATCAAGTCAGCAATCATGTTGCCAGTAGGAGAATAATCCAAACATATTCTCCCACTATTCACAGTTTCACGTATAAAATGATATTTGATATCAATATGTTTGCACCTTTGTCGGTTTACTGGATTTCTAGCTTGTGCAATAGCTCCTTGGTTGTCATCGTAAACCTTGGTTTGTGCATACTGACACGTATAAATACCCTTGAGTAACTGTTGCAAATACAAACACTCCTGTATGGCTGACGCTAAGGCCATGTATTCTGCCTCGTAGGTAGACAGTGCAACTGTCGGTTGCTTTCGACTCTTCCATGAAATGAGTGCACTTTTCTCACTTAAACTGGCACAGTACCCTGTGGTGCTACGTCTGTCTGTGACCTCAGACACCCAGTCAGCATCACTGTGGACTATTAGACCAAGTTCACCTGTGTCATCCTTTTTAAAACATAACCCACGGTCTGTTGTACCTATTGGTGTTGTTAGGCCTATTTTAGGGGGGCTCAAGGCCCCCTAAAATATATTTTAGGGGGCTCAAGGCCCCCTAAAATATGGTTAAGCCCCCCTAAATAATTTGGTGTTATATATATATATATATATATATATATATATATATATATATATATATATTTTTACAAATACATGCCGACATATTCATTATAAAGTGGCCCGAATATGAGTTTAAATAAATAATCATATAACCTGTCATAATTCACTCAGTTCCCCTCTCTTCATAGCGTAAGGTAGAGAGCCCCTTTAGTGCATCGGTATCCAATCCATTCCACTTGTTCATATAGAAAATGCCCACATCACTCCGAATCCAGTCCGCATTTTCTCTGCGACCTTGCTTGCGGTCCTTGGACTTGTTCATATAGAAAATGCCCACATCACTCAAAATCCAGTCCGCATTTTCTCTGCGACCTTGCTTGCGGTCCCGCAGTTGTATGAAGCACATTAGCACACAGCACTGCAGAACAAGAACATGAACGGATGCAAAATGGACATAAGAAACTTTTTCAAGAAAGTAAGTATTCATCACTGCTTGTAGTAAAATGTATTAGCTCCACTTTACACCAGGTCTGTGTTTGACAAAAAGTTACATTCCTGCTCTAAAACAATGCTGCTACTTAGTTAGCTAGTTAGCCTGAAATGCATCATGAAGGTCCTGGTTATTTATAAAGTTAAATGTGCATTCTTTTTTACCATTTGCTATCTTTGGGGTTACTTCCTTCTGGAGCATAAGCTGTGTTTTTTTACTTTACACATGGAGGAGAACAGGAGCTGAGCTCATTCACGTATGACTATCATCAGTAGATAATAATAATAATCACTCCACAACCCCTATTGACCTGTAGGAGTCAGGGCAGAGGAGCACAGAAATTTAGAGGGGAGAGGCTTCTACTGGAAAGGTGAGTAGGAGAATAATGATACATAAAAATAAATATTAAAACAATTTTTTTTTTAAATGGCTTATCGATAAGCCATTTGTTTTATTTATTTCTGGATGGATCATGTTGACTATTGGTCCTCCTAATTGTCTATTATTCTGGTGATGTTACGTAAGGATATATATATATATATATATATATATGAAAGAAAAACCCAGACACCATCTTTGTAGTCATTTTTCTCCTGTGTGAACTTCCGTCTTCCTTTACAATGAGTGAAGTTGCACGAAACCTTGTGTCTGCAATTGTAAATAATTTTGTTTTTAAGTTTTGTGTTTCTTGTAGAATCTATATAAAGTAATATACATTAGCCTATTGTTAAAATAATGAAAAAAACATCATTAAATATATTTGTTTTATTGTATTGTTACATTAATAGCTGTGGTATTATTATAGGATGGCTTGTTAAACATTTCATAGGAGTTTCAGAGGGAGGAAAAACCAAGACATTTAATATAAAATGTAAAATGAATAAATACATAAAAAGAAAAAGAAAAAAAATGGTTAAAAGCCATCGTCCCGGGGAGCATTTCATTTCGTCCCGTGCATTTTTTTTTTACCGTCCCCGGGACGACGGGACGACGGGACGACGGGACGACGGGACTACGTTAATATCAAGCCCTGGAAGTTACATTTTATTGTTTGCATTATTTGTTTCAGCATTGCACTTTGAAGATGGTCCCTCAGCTCTTTGACAACTTTGGCTCTTTTTCAGATCAGCAGACGGACTCTAAGTCTTTCTTATTTACAGTATATATAAACGTTTGTCATTTCTATTCAGACTTCCATATATATTTAATTTCCTTAACGGCTTGCCATAATATATATATATATATATATATATATATATATATAAATATATTTTATATAAGCCAAATTATCCCAATCCAGATATTACTTTAATTCAAGTAATTAAGTAATATTTCCAGGGCTTGAATTTACAACCATTTTAGTCACATATGTGCCCAAAATGTAATATTTGCAACTTCAAAATATTTGGTAACAAAAAATTATTGTTTTATGAGTGAAAGTCGTGGCATTAGCCTCTATGTTCTGAATTAATAACATAGAGGCTAATGCCATGACTTTCATTGTGTTTCACTGTATCTTGAAGGATCATGCAGAAGTGAGATGCTGAGGGAGAAAAAGATCAAGAACAGTCACGTCAGATGGAGCAAGGGGATCCAGAGATGGATCCAGAGGCAGAGGAAGATCAAGTTATTACAGAGAGAGAAGGAGAGCAAACAGACCAAGAGAGGAACCATTATGAATCAGCTGCAGCAACTCACTCCTCTACAGGGTTTGATTTAGGTGACAAAGACACAGGGCCCAGACAGGTAAAGCTGAAGAGCTACCCACAAGATAGTTTTGGTATGCAGAAGCGAGCATTTCACCACAGCTGGTTTGAAAAGCACAACTGGTTAGAATATTCAGTCAACCAGAACACAGCTTTCTGCTTCCCATGTAGAGTGTTTGGCAAAAATATCAAACATGATAGTTTGGTCAGTAGTCATTGCAAGAACTGGAAGAACGCTTTAGTCATCTTAAGCAAGCATGAGATGGCACCAACGCATAAGGACAGTATTGTTGCATGGAAAAGCTACTACCAGGCTACTAGCAAACAGGGAAAGGTTGCACAGATGATAGCATCTGCAAATCTGAGTGAGATAGTAGAGAGAAGAGAGTATCTCAGGCGAATTGTTGCAGTTACTTCTATGTTGGGGAGACAGGGACACCCTTTTCGTGGCCATGATGAAGGTAGAGACAGCACAATCAGAGGGAATTTTCTTGCGTGCATGGAGCTTTTGAAGGAATTTGATCCTTTTCTTCAAAAATATAATCCCCCATCAAATGCTCAGTATATCTCACCAATATCACAGAATGAGATGATTGATTGTTGTGCCCAGGACGTTACTAGTGTCATTGTGCCTGAAATGACAAAGTCCAAAATCTATGCCATCATGGCAGATGAGGCAAGGGATGAAAAATCAGAGCAGTTAGCTGTTTGTGTCAGGTACTGTATGTGTCAGAGGGGACAGTGAAAGAACGTTTCCTAGCACTTGCAGAGATAAAATCATTTGATGCCCAGTCCATTACAAATGAGCTTCAGCAGCAGATCCAAAACAATGGTCTTGCAGAGCTTAAGTGTGTAGCACAAACATATGATGGTGCAGCTGTCATGAGTGGGATCACTGGAGGTGTACAAGCACATTTTAGAAGGCTCCATCCTGAAACTATCTATGTGCATTGTTATGCTCATGAACTTAACCTGGTGTTGTGCCATACTTGCAAGGCCATCCCAGAGGCTGTGGAGCTTTTCAGCTTGTTGGAGTATGTGTACTCTTTCTTCAGCACCTCCCTAGTGAATCATCATAAGTTCATGGAGGCTCAGGCAAGGCTTGGATTGACAAAAATTTAGCTTGTGCAACTTTCAAACACTCGTTGGGCATGTCAGTTGCGATCGATCCGTGCAGTTCTTGAGACATTGTCTGCTATTTTGGAGTGCCTTTCTGCCATTGGATCCCCCATAGCTGTTGGTCTCAGAACAAAGCTCTATAAGTTCTCAGCAGTCTACACACTACTGATGTTTCAGTCACTTCTGTCAATAACCGAAGGACTCCGCAAGCTCCTTTAGAAAGAGACTTTAGACCTGGCAGAAGCTTTTATCTGCAAACAAGCAGTGTGTGACACACTCAAGGGCAAATGCACAGATGCATTTGCCACAGAGCTGTATGATAGAACCAAAGCCCTGTGCCACACCCACAGTATCCCAGAACCAGGTGCCAAGACAAGGCATAAACAGAGGAAAATTGAGGGTTTTGTGCTGGAGGCAACTGCAGGTTCACGCACTGAATTGAACAAATCAGAAGCATTGAAAAGAGAATTACTTTTCTCTTGTGTGGATAGGATGGTTGGCGAGCTTGAGCAAAGATTTTGCAGTGTAGATGCAGGGCTACTAAAAGGCATCCAGGCATGCAGTCCTAAATGTGAGAACTTCTTGAGTGAATCACGCTTGAATGAACTTGCAAAACACTACAGCATTGACCTGAAAACCGAGGAGGTTCTAGTGGCCAGAAACTTTCTTGTCCGGAAAACAGAGGCTGGATGCTCACCCAAAGATATATTGTCTGTGCACAACCTCCTTGATTCAGAAATGTTTCCCTCTCTGAAGGCAACCATCCAAGTTGCCCTATCTGTGCCTGTAAGCAGCTGCTCATGTGAGAGGTCCTTTAGTGCACTGCGTCGGCTGCATTCCTGGCTGCGTCAAACAATGGGTCAGAAAAGACTTCACAGTCTTGCAATCATGTCAATTGAAAAAAACGAGCTTCAGCATCTGAGTCAAAACAGAGTGATAGACCACTTTGCCACCCTTAAAAACAGACGGCATTCTTTGATGCTTCCATCCACCAAGTAATTGTTTCTTGTTGATGCTGTAAACAAAATGTCATTGTGCAAATCCATGTTTGTTGTTGTACTGAACACAGATTGAAAATAAACCGACTGAAATAATAATAATAACAATTAATAATTTATAAGTCTTTGTTAGCCGTTTGTGAAGTTTTGTGCTTGTGCGCTACGTTCGCTCGCATCCTGTGCATCTCCTAGGGGCTAAGCCACCCCTGTCCTTAAAAGCTAGTGACGCCCCTGGTTGTACCTTTAAGATACCTGAACACGTGCTGTGCAGTGTTCCAATGCTCCTCACTTGGCTCAGCAAAATGCTGGGAAAGTTTACTGACCACATAACTTAAATCTGGTTTAGTGCAAGTAGCCATCCATCCATCCATCCATTTTCTACCGCTTATTCCCTTTGGGGTCGCGGGGGGCGCTGGAGCCTATCTCAGCTACAATCGGGCGGAAGGCGGGGTACACCCTGGACAAGTCGCCACCTCATCGCAGTGCCAACACAGATAGACAGACAACATTCACACTCACATCCACACACTAGGGCCAATTTAGTGTTGCCAATCAACTTATCCCCAGGTGCATGTCTTTGGAAGTGGGAGGAAGCCGAAGTACCCGGAGGGAACCCACGCAGTCAAGTAGCCAAATCAAATCAAATCAAATCAAATCAACTTTATTTATAAAGCACATTTAAAATTGACCACAGGGGTAGCCAAAGTGCTGTACAATGGGCAGGTTAAAAGATAATAAGAGAATCGAGCAAACACAACACAACACAAACAGAGCACGATAAAAAATAAATAGATAAAATAAATAAAACATAAAATCAGGTTCACAGCAGGTGCATTATGGGGCACCATAGCAGGATGGAGATTACTCGGTGTTAAAAGCCATGGAATAAAAGTATGTTTTTAAGAACGATTTAAAAACAGGAAGAGAGAAGGCCTGTCAAACACTCAGAGGTAAGTCGTTCCAGAGCTTGGGAGCAGCAGCGGCGAAAGCTCTGTCACCTCCAAGCTTCAGCCTTGTGTCAGGGACCGCCAATAGCAGCTGATCGGCTGATCTTATGGATCGGGGGACAGTAAGGCTAAAGTAGGTCGGAGAGATATGTTGGAGTGAGGTTGTTTAGACATTTAAAAACAAATAGAAGTTTAAAATTGATTCGGTAACGCACAGGGAACCAGTGAAGGGACGCTAGTATAGGGGTGATGTGCTCACGCCTGCGGGTCTGTGTTAGCAGACGAGCAGCAGAGTTCTGCACGAGCTGAAGGCGAGCGAGGGAGGCCTGGCTAATGCCTACGTACCGGGCATTGCAGTAGTCAAGACGAATCGAGATAACGGCGTGGATTAATTTCCTAAGATCATGTCCTGATAGAAACGGTTTCACTTTTGCTATTTGGTGTAGTTGATAAAAGCCTTTTTGTACGACGCTGCTGATTTGTTTTTCGAACTTAAAATCTGAGTCGAACTTTACCCCTAGGTTTGTGATACAGTCGCTGAGATACGGGGACAGAGTGCCGAGGTCAACGTTGGGGGAGGGAGAGCGACTTGGACCGAACAACATAACTTCTGTTTTGTTTTCATTTAGGCTCAGGAAGTTAACTGAAAGTCAGGCTTTGATGTCATGCAGGCAGTCAATGAGACGTTGAACCGTGTTATTTTGTGCCATGGGAAAGTAGATCTGGCAATCATCGGCATAAAAATTAAATGCAATACTGTACTTCCTAAAAATAGAACTAAGGGGGAGAAGGTAAAGTGCAAATAAAATTGGGGCAAGGATTGAGCCCTTGTGGACCCCTACGTGGCAGAGGAGCTATGGAAGACATAAAACTGTCTATTTTTACACAAAAACTCCTGTCAGTTAGGTACGACCGGAATCAGTTGAGGGCAACGCCCTTAATGCCCACACAGTTCTCAAGATGAGTGATTAAGGTGGCGTGGTCTACGGTGTCGAACGCAGCAGACAGATCTAAAAGCACCAAGACAACATAATTACCAGAATCTGTTGACAGGAGTATATCGTTAGAAATGTTTAGAAGCGCTGACTCTGTGCTGTGGAGGGCTTTGAAACCGGACTGGAACAGCTCAGTGTTACCATTATCCTCTAAGAAGGGCAACAACTGACTGTAGACAACCTTCTCTAATATTTTGGAAATGTATGGAAGATTAGCGATAGGTCTGAGGTTAGAGAGGAGAGTAAAGGTCGTACCACTGCATGTTTAAACTCTGCTGGTACCATTCCAGAAGAGAGGCTACTATTGATAATGTTAAGGACACTTGATCCAATAGTAGCAAGTACCTCCTTAAACAGGTGAGGTAGGAGGGCATCTGCAGGAGAACCAGAGGGCTTCATATGACTAACTGTGTCCTTTAGAAAGGAAAAGGACACCGGCTCAAACTGATGGAAAACAGAAGAGAAGTGCAGAGGAATAGAAGGGTCATAGGAAGGCTGAGATAAACTGGCTCTAGTTGACACAATTTTGTCAGTGAAAAAGTGGAGACAATTTTCACAGAATTCAAAAAAAGCATCAAAACCAACAGATTTGGGAGGATCAATGACAATGTTAATAGTTTTGAACAGAGCTCTGGGGTTGTTACAGTTAGAAGATATAATCTCAGATAGAAATATATTCATCTCTGCTTTTACAGTCATCTGAAAGGACAACAGGCTCTCTTTAAAAATGGCAAAGGACACATGCAGCCTGTCTTTTTTCCATTTTCTCTTTGCTCTCCTACATTCGCGCTTGGCAGCACGAGTGACTTCATTCAACCAAGGCTCAGGCGTGGATTTGGTGCGGCGGCACTTGAGAGGAGGAATCGTGTCCAGTGTTTTTAAACAAATAGAGTTGAACCCAGAAACCAACTCTTCAGTATTCAGACACACAGAGGCTGCAGAGTTATTATCACAAAGAGTCGAAAAAATAGAGGAGAACAGAGCCGGAGACGAAGAATTAAACATGCGAGAGCGTTAAGGCGGAGTGCACAATTTCACCGGACACTGAGTGGGAATATCAAACAGGATCGGCATATGATCAGAGAACATAAATGTCCAAATTAAAAACACACAAACCATACGAGAGCACTAAATTGAGTGTGTGCCCGCGTTCATGTGTGGAACCAGACACAGACTGTACAAAGTTAAATGAGCCAATTACATTCAGAAAGCTCCTTGAGAGCGGCTCGTCTGGGCAGCAGGTGTGAATATTAAAATCACCAACAATAAGGACACGATCATATTTACGCAGGATTTCAGCCACAAATTCAGAAAAGTCAGTTATAAAGTCTTTATGATACTTGGGTGATCGATAGACGACAGCACACAGGACAACATCAGAAAGACCCAGTTCAAACATGCACAGTTCGAAGCTTGAAAAGGAGGATTGAAGGCGGATCTGACGGCATTTAAAGTCATTTTTAAATACGATTGCTAATCCTCCTCCTTTTCGACCGGACGACCGCGGAGAATTAAAGTAGGAGCACTCCGGTGGCAAAAATTCATTAAGAGGGGCAGACTCACCGGTTCTCAGCCATGTCTCTGTCACAGAGAGGAAGTCCAGTCCACGGGAAGTGAAGAAATCCTTCAGGATAAACGTTTTGTTTGTCAAAGATCTTGCGTTAACAAGACCGAACCTGGCGGGGACCGGCACGTCCAATGCCGCAGCTGATCCGGGTGGGGCCCGACACAGATTCTGCAGGTGGCGGGAATTCACCCCGCGCTTCCAGGTGCGGGTACAGCAGGAGCGATGGGGGCGAGCCTCTCCCTCCAAACCGATAACAGGAATAAGCCAGAAGCCGATGGGATCCAGCGAGCGTGGGTGCAGGAAGAAACCAGGTACCGCACCATTCCTCCTTCGGGAAGCCACGGAAAGCCGGGCCAGGAATGCCCTAACTTTCACCAGCTGGCTGGCATGTTTGCCGCGGCGCCGTTGACGCTTCCGCCGGGGGAGAGGAGCCAGGAGGCGGGAAAGGAAGGCAGGAATCCAGCCGCGTGAGTGAGATGACTGGGACGTCCAAAAATCAGCGTCGAAGTTGATCATATCCGTGGGAGAGGGCCAAAGATCCAACAGCGTTTGGCGGTCATACACAAGCAGTGAGCTGACAGAGACGACAATAGACGCAAACAGCACAAAAACGAACAGAGCTGACAGCGAGAGACAGGAGGCCACAGCACAAACTGGCGCCATCTTGGAAAAAGGCGTGAAATAGATCAAACTTCCCACTGCCTCTCGATAGATCCTTGGTTCTTCCATTTTTACAGCATTTTCTGTGTATTCGAGTTTTGACTTGAATGGGGTCTCTCTAGCCTTACAATCCTGCATCCCAAATCTGGAGAGGATTTTGTTCACATACCTGTGTTGTGACATTGTGACTTGGTCCTCTGACTGTTTAAAATCTATCCCTAAAAACTGTTTAATTTCCCCAGGTCTTTCATTTTAAATCTCTCAGTTAGCATCTCTTTGACATTTTTCACAACCTCCTCATTGTTAGCAGCAATTATCAGATCATCAACCCACACAATCAAAATCACTTTTTCATTTTCTTTTTCCCTTGTGTATTGACAGTTATCAGCAAGATTTTGATCAAAACCGTTTTCAGTGAGATATACATGCAACAGAGAATTTCAGTTTCGACCTGACTGCTTGAGACCCTATAAGGACTTCTCTAATTTGCATACGAGCTTCTCTCCTGTTTTTGACTTTTTCTCGTAACCTTCAGGTTGTTCGAGATAGACCTCACAGTCAATTGGTGCGTGTAGGTATGCGGTTTTCACATCCATTTGATGTAATACTAGATCTTCCTGCACTGCCTTTTGCATGACTACTCTGACAATTGTCATGTCAGCAGTAGGCGAGAATGTTTCCTCATAATCAATGTCTTGTTTTGGCTATAACCTTTTGCAACAAATCTTGCTTTACACTTATCTGACCCATCTGTGGCAGCACGGTGAAAGAGGGGTTAGTGCGTCTACCTCACAATACGAAGGTCCTGACTCCGAGTAGTCCTGGGTTCAATCCCGGGCTCGGGATCTTTCTGTGTGGAGTTTGCATGTCCTCCCCGTGACTGCGTGGGTTCCCTCCGGGTACTCCGGCTTCCTCCCACTTCCAAAGACATGAACCTGGGGATAGGTTGATTGGCAACACTAAATTGGCCCTAGTGTGTGAATGTGAGTGTGAATGTTGTCTGTCTATCTGTGTTGGCCCTGCGATGAGGTGGCGACTTGTCCAGGGTGTACGACGCCTTCCGCCCGATTGTAGCTGAGATAGGCTCCAGCGTCCCCCGCGACCCCGAAGGGAATAAGCGGTAGGAAATGGATGGATGGATGGATGACCCATCTGTATTACTCTTGAGTGTATACATCCACCTAATCCCCACTGCCTATTTTCCTGGTGGTAACTGGGTGATTTTGAATGTATCATTCTCTTTTAGTGACTGCATTTCGTCATTCATTGCACTTATCCACTGCCGTGACCTGGTTGATCGTATGGCATGCTGGTAATTTTGTGGTATGTTGCAAACTGCTCTATAACATGAGTCTACACTAGTTACCAGCCTGTCTGCTGTGTCTCCCATGTCATAATCCTGTAGGCGCACAGGCCTTCTCCTAACTCTAGGTGGGTTCTTTATTCCCTGACCCCCAGCGCTAGACTGTTCACCTTTAATCTCAGAAACAGAAACATCATCTTGAACACTTTGACCTGATGCATTTCCCATTTTTTCATCATCATTTTCCTCATTGTCAAGGACCCTGCAGTGTACCTCTCTGTCCTGATACTCAGTGTGTGTGGTCCATGTGTTTGTTTCTTTTTCGTTGACTGTCTTGTTTGTGAATTTCACTAGCCTGTGTTTTTGTACCTTTTCTGTGTCTAGATAATACACAAGATAAGCTGGGCTGTTCTTGTCGCACCCGATAAAACGACCCTGCTCACGTGAATCTAGGATCTAACTTCCCTTTTTCTTGTATGTATGCAATGCACACAGATCCGAATTTCTGAAGTTTGGACATGTCTGGCTTCTTGCCTGTGAGCATCTCATAAGGTGTTTTCTTTGTGCATTTACTGTTTACTGTAATCTATTTCACACATAGGCAGCTGTCTGTACAGGAAAATTCCAAATTTTGTCAGGTAGTTTACTGTCAAAAAGCATACACCTGCCCATCTCATAGAGGGTTCTCCAACTTCTCTCTGCCGTGCCATTTTGGTGAGGCGAATAGGGTGCAGATGTCTCGTGCTTAATCTTATTTTTGGTTAACAGTGCTTTGAATTCCTTGCTTGTAAATTCAGTACCATTATCCGAGCGTAGACATTTAACTTCCCCAAAAGGGGCAGTGTCCGCTAAGAACCTCTCTGTGGCGTGTACCGCATCACTTTTGCATTTGAGAAAATAGTCAGTCATGGCACCTGAGTAGTCGTCCGTAAAGGACTGTGCATATTTGTGGCCTTCTAAGCTTGGGGTTCTCATAGGACCGGCTAAATCAGTATGGACCAGTTGTAAGGGCTCTGTAGCGTTTCTGTCTGGCTCTCTATTTTTTGTCTTTGCACATATTTCACACAGCTGTGCTGGCCTGGCTGCACTGCCTCTGATTTTCATACCTCTTACCACACCCATTAATTTTTGTACATCCTCATAATTGCAGTGACCCAATATTTCATGCCAGGTTTGCATGTCGTGGCACATATTGCGTTTATCAACATTTTTATGAACAGTTGGTAAGTAAAACAGATTACCACTGTCATGGAAGTCGAACCTGTCCCCTTTCTTGGCGATCATGTGGCTGTCTCCCTTCTTGAATGTCACTGTCGCTCCATCGTTTGTTGCCCTTGCCACTGAGAAGATGTTGTGTGGATAGGTTGGTATATACAACGCCTCCTGTAGCTGCGCTCTTTGTTGTCGTCCCTCGTTGTCTAGCAGATAGATCAGCGCCGTCCCTCTGCGTTGCGCCGTCCCACTGCACTTGGTCCCATCCGCCAGCTCGATAGAATGAGTGTCGGGCTGGAATGTGTTGTCAAAGCTCTTGAACTTGGCGATGTCGTTCACAATATGAGATGTCGCTCCGGCGTCCATCATTATCCCTTTCTTCTTCACGCTGACAGATGGCCTCTCGTCTGTTGCATGCTTGACCATGAAACATTGATCCCCGTTGTCGATGTCCTCTTCTTCTGCAACTTTTCTGGCTCCGTCTTTTCCCTTTTTCCTGCATAGAGACTCTGCGTGTGTGTTACTCTTGCAGTGACTGCACCACACTTTCTTGGTACACCTGGTTCTGATATGTCCTTTTTCTCCACATTTGTAACACGTCGGAGTGGCTTCCCCTTCCTTCCAGTGTGTCTTGGTGCCCTGTTTGCTTTGCTTTGTGCTAGTCTTCATCATGGTATTCATCACACTGTCTACAGGTCCGGTTGTCCTCATCTTCTCAGATTTTTCATAAACCCTCAGTCTTCTCTTGAAGTCCTTGAATGTCACGTTGTCCTCATTTTGTGTAACGTAGACAGCCAGTGGTCTGAATGAGTCTGGCAGTCCATTCAAAATGGTGGCCACAAGCAGCCCGTCACTCATGTTCTCTCCTGCATCACGTAGAGCTGAAATTTCATTCTCAGCTTTTATCATATAATCAGTCACAGTCTCATTCCCTTCAATTTGTATGGTGGTCAATGAAGTGTACAGGTTTAGAATCATGGGCTTGCTCTTTCCAGAATAATGTTCTCTTAATAATTTCAAGGCTTTCCTTCCATCATCGGCGGCGTCATGTCTTATCAAAGATAGGCTCTTATCATCTAGTGCATTCACTAGTTGAGCATAACAATCTGCATTCTTCGCTGAATCTGCAGCTATGGCAACCTCGTCAGCGGGCTCTCTCAAAATTGTGTCTTTTAGCTTCAGAATGTGTAAACGGCTAAGGAATCGCATTTCCTATAGATCATGGGTGTCAAACTCTGGCCCGCGGGCCAAAATTGGCCCGTCGTGTAATTTCACTTGGCCCTTGAGGCGATATCAAATTAACACTAGAGCTGGCCCGCCGATCATATACAGCGGCGGTGCCGCGGTAACACCGCATTCACCGCTAATTCTCATACTTGCCAACCCTCCCGGGAGACTCCCGAATTTCAGTGCCCCTCCCGAAAAGGTGTGTGGGGGGGGGGGGGGGGGGGGGGGGGGGTTTGGTGGTAGCGGGGGGTGTATTTTGTAGCGTCCCGGAAGAGTTAGTGCTGCAAAGGGTTCTGGGCATTTGTTCTGTTGTGTTTATGTTGTGTTACGGTGCGGATGTTCTCCCGAAATGTGTTTGTCTTTCTTGTTTGGTGTGGATTCACAGTGTGGCGTATATTTCTAACAGTGTTAAAGTTGTTTATACGGCCACCCTCAGTGTAACCTGTATCGCTGTTGATCAAGTATGCGTGTGTGTGCGTACAGAAGCCGCACATATCTTGTGACTGGGCCGGCACATTGTAAGAATGGATGAAAAGCGGACGTGACGACAGCTCGTAGAGGACGTTAAAGGCAGTGCCTTTAAGGCACGCCCCCAAGACTGTGGTCCGGGTGGACTACGAGATATAATGACTGATGAACACCTTCGTTTGATAATGAAGGTTGCCTCAGCTCAAAGCCTGAGCCCCGACATTATTGAACTAGCATCCAAGAAAAGATGCCAGGTATCTGTCTTGGGCACATCAGATTAGATCAGTGTTTTGCAAACTGAGCAGTTTAAAGTCCTGAATGGTTGGTTTATTCATTGTTATTTTATTTTAAAATGTATTAGCCTGTGGAAAAAGTTAATGTTGATATTTACCTCAGAAGGCTGCAAATAGAAAAGAGGCATTCAATTTTTATTTAAATTGTATTTGATATGCCATTGATATTTTTTAATTATTATTATTATTATTTGAAACTCGATTTTGCATGTCACTATAAAGTAATATAAGCCTTGCTTGTTCAATATTCAATGCAAAACTTGTTTGGGTCTCTATTAAAAGGTTAAAGGGGAACATTATCACCAGACCTATGAAAGCGTCAATATATACCTTGATGTTGCAGAAAAAAGACCATATATTTTTTTAACCGATTTCCGAACTCTAAATGGGTGAAATAAACGCCTTTCTAATAATCGCTCTCGGAGCGATGACGTCACAATGTGACGTTGCACCGGGAAGCAATCCGCCAATTTCTCAAACACTGAGTCAAATCAGCTCTGTTATTTTCCGTTTTTTCGACTGTTTTCCGTACCTTGGAGACATCATGCCTCGTCGGTGTGTTTTCGGAAGGTGTAACAACACGAACAGGGACGGATTCAAGTTGCACCAGTGGCCCAAAGATGCGAAAGTGGCAAGAAATTGGACGTTTGTTCCGCACACTTTACCAACGAAAGCTATGCTACGACAATGCTTTGCTATGGCAAGAATGTGTGGATATCCTGCGACACTCAAAGCAGATGCATTTCCAACGATAAAGTCAAAGAAATCTGCCGCCAAACCCCCATTGAATCTGCCGGAGTGTGTGAGCAATTCAGGGACAAAGGACCTCGGTAGCACGGCAAGCAATGGCGGCAGTTTGTTCCCGCAGACGAGCGAGCTAAACCCCCTGGATGTCTTGGCTCACACCGTCCCGAAGATGATCAAGAAAAGAATATCGATCCTAGCTTCCCTGGCCTGCTGACATGAGGGTATGTCTCCAGAATATGTTAATTGATGAAAACTGGGCTGTCTG